>NC_142780.1:35727700-35940200 GCF_988280905.1 Pimephales promelas
CTAGATTTTTTTTTTTTTTACAGATTTTTTTTTTTTACAGATTTTTTTTTTTTTTTTTACTGACTTTTTTTTTTTTTTAGGTTGCGGTTCAGGGCTTCCGTAGTAAATGGGTTGGAAACGGCATGAGGATAAAAATCACCTAAACACTAAAAGTGTAAGTAACGATAAAATTTATTTTTTTTAGGTGAAATACAACTTTAAATTCAGATATTTCTCCAATATATTAAATTCCAAAAAATCTAACAGACACTATCAAAGACTTCCCGGCGCTCATCTGTGATTCCCAGATCCCTCATTTGTTGGACGGGTTCAAAGGAAGCTTCATTAAACATTTACAGCAGCTCTGCGTGTCTCTCTCTGACCCGAGGTTAATTTATCTAATTACTGCACAAAGCATTCGCATTCACAGCCCGTTTCATCCACACCGATTCATCACTCCTTCATTTGCCCTCCGTTCCCTCCCTTGCTTCAGTCTAATGGCTTACATGAGTTTAGCACAGATCTATAGCATCAATTTCACATTATAGAATCGGTGTTAAGTGATGAGCAAGACGGGGAACTGCAATAGTCTGCAGCCTTTAGTTCAGAGTGATTTCTGAAGGATCATGTGACACTGAAGACTGGAGTAATGATGCTGAAAATTCAGCTTTTGATAAAGTAGAGTTTAAAGGGGTGGTATAATGCACTTTTCACAAGATGTATAACAAGTCTCTGATGTCCTTCAGAGAGTGTGTGTGAAGTTTTATCTCAAAATACTCCATAGCAAGTTAAAATTGTCACTTTTTGAGGGTGAGTAAAAACACACCGTTTTTGTGTGTGTGTCCCTTTAAATGCAAATGAGCTGCAGCTCCCAGCACAGGGGGCGGAGCTTCAAGAGCTTGTGTCCTTTTACGGGTACCTCACACACATATATGCACTGAACATTTCAAAAACTTTTAGCCTTTTATGTCATTTATGAAGCTTGTGTAGTTATCTTCTAATCATAGATTAGCATATTGTGTCTTAACCATCTATAAATGTTATGGGGGCGGGGTTTACGTTTAGTGATGTCACTAACCCGCGAGGAAGCTCGTGCTGTTAAGTCTTTAAAAACAAATATCTCCCTTTGCTTTAAACTTTCAGATGTTGTTTATGCTCAAACAGCAACATTACACACTAACTAAAGTTAGAAAACCACCCCTTTAAAATACATTCACACTTTTCACTTTAATATTATCATGTAAATGCAGTCGTGATAAGCATTTTTATTGTTTTAAAAATATTTAAAGGGATAGTCCATCTTAAAATGAAACGTAAATCATCATTTACTCACCCTGGCATTGTTATAAAGTCGTACGCCCTTCTTTCTTTTTTGAATAATATCACATTACATAATCCATTATTACATTTTGGTTTGTTTTTCATCACACCCCATCATACCCGCGGAAGATTTACGACATATATGAGCATCTTTTTTAAAGATCTCTATTCACTGTCATTAAATGGACGAACGTGAGCGAGACATTTTTATTTTTTATTCTCTTTTTGTGGTCTGAAAAAGAAAGGCGCGAGGCTTTTGAAAATTATGACATAATTTTCATTCACAAAACACTAACTCAAAGTTATAAAACACTAAGTCCAAAGTTATATCCAATTTTACAACATGCACCGAAAAAAAACTATAAGAATGAGAATTTATCTTCAGCTCTAAAGCCTCAAATAATAAACGAGTGCTTACTAAAATACAAGTGCCTTGATTTCATAATCATAACCTCCGTTTGCCTTATTTAAGTTGCAATTATTTTTTGTGGTAATCAACAATATGCCACAAATGTCGATTGAACGCATTATATTATTTAAAAATGACTTTTTCATCTAAAAATAACATTTTTGGCTGCAGTCGTCTTCTAAACCACAGCAGACGTCAGCTACAGAAAGGCCCTTTCTCTATAAAAGGATGAACTGACGTGGAACGGTGAAACGTGAGTCCGGCTATCTCTGCTTCCTGAAAGAGAGCCGTCGGACCGGGCAGATAATTACAACACACGAGGCATTCGACTGATCTCCAGCCAGCCGGTGGTCAAACATCTCATTTACCTTCATTACATCCAGACAAGATCTTATTCCAATCAAATCTCAGACTGCAAATGATCATTGAAAAATATTGAAATGAAACATCAGCTAACAATGTATTATTTATAGCACTTTTATTTTCGCCTTTGTCTGGTTTTTCGCTTTTGGCTTGCTCAGTTGGGGACATTTAATTTATTATTCAACAATATTATTGATCTGCCTGCATTCACAGCATTACAGATGAAACTCGAAAAATTCGAATATGGTGCAAATGTTCATTTATTTCAGTAATTCAACTTATATATTATATAGACTCATTACATGCAAAGTTTGTTATAATTTTGATGATTATGTCTATATTAGTTTCACCTTTTAAGTTGAATTACTAAAATAAATGACAAATAAAGCTAGACGATGACATCACGGTTAACTAAATTAGCAACTTTTTTTTACAACAAAAATGAACCATCATCACTGATCTTACTCAAGCTGGGCTGAGACGCTATTTTCTTCTAGAAACATTATTTTCCAGTTATCTCTGTAAAGCTGCTTTGAAACAACCACAGTATTCTGGTGATCCTAATTATCCTTCAGGTGACTGTACACTCTTAGAAGAAATGGTTCTATTTAGAACCAGAAATGGTTCCATCCCCCGCTTCATATATGGAACTCCAAAATGTTTCTATATAGAACCATTTTTTTTTTGGTAAAAGGTTCTATTGGCCAAGTACGGAACCCCAGGGTTCTATATAGAACCCAGAGGAACCCTTTTTTAAGAGTGTATAGAACCTTTTAGGGGTTCCAAATACGTAGCACTGATAGAACCTTTTAAGGTTCTATATAGAACCTTTTCTTCTAAGAGTGTATATAGCACTTTTACAGACCCAATGGCAACCAAAGCACTTTACATATTGCCTCACATTCACCCATTCACTCACTCTTTCATGAGTGTAAAAATTGCATCCGCAACAACACACTTCACCAAAAGTGAAGACCCAACAGTGGATAATGAAGGTTTCACTGAGGACACATGAACCCGATCGATCATCAGAGAGTCACAGTAGAACAGCAGGGTTATCGGCTCGTGTGACGGAGGTCATCGCCGGACTAAAGTGAACCGTCCACATGCATAATTCAGCACACAACAAAGAGACAAGCAAAGACATGCAAATATTGATTGCACCGTCCTGTAGTGCACACACACAACACACTCACTCGCAAACAACAGCAGCACGAAGGGTTAATATAGCCAACGGAAGCTTCACTAACACCATAAACATAAATAAATGTATAAAACACACTTGAACATAAAACAAATGTTTATATCAATAGTGAAAAAACTTTAGTTTACTTTAAATTATGTAGTAACATAGCTCAAACTAAAACATTCAACATTTAAAAAAAACCCTGAAAACTTATCAAAAAATGAGAAAAACACAACAAAATTACTAAAACTTAAATGAAAAAGGAAAAATGTAAAGTATCTGAATGACACTAAATGCCACCAAAAATGACAAAAATACCTCATATTGATATAATGTGATGAGGTTATAATAGCTTGTAATATGTAAAGATACTTTATACTTTGTTGTTTTGATTTAGAATATTAACAGGAAATTTCAATTAACTGATTCAATTAAACTATTGAACATAAACGGATGATATGTTGTAGATTTTTTTATGATTAAAACAGGTCAAAATGACAAAGTTTGTATTTTAATGTTATATATATATATATATATATATATATATATATATTTAATGTTATATATACACACACACATATATATATATATATATATATACATACATACATATATATATATATATATATATATATATATATATATATATACATACATACACACACACACACACACACGTTTACTCAGCAAAGTTCCATTGCATTATGAAAAAAATAATTTCTAATAAATGCTGTTTATTTGATCTTCATATTCAATAATGTATCACAGGTTCCACAAAAATATGAAGCAGCATAACTGTTTTCAACACTGATAATAATCATAAATGTTTCTTGATCATGTGATCATCATATTAAAGTGATTTCTGAAGGATCGTGTGACACTGAAGACTGGAGTAATGATGCTGAAAATCACAGGAATAAATTACATTTTACTATAGCCTATATTCACATAGAAAACAACTATTTTGCATAATAATAATACTTCCCAATTTTACTGTATTAATGTTGATCAAATAAATGAGCAAAAGAGATTTTTTTCCAACACTTTTGAATCAATATTTCACGTTCATCTATTTGTTGACTTTGTAATAAGGAAGCTTTTATGAGTACAATTTTTACTGTAAGATCAACACATGGATGCATTTCTAGTTTCCAGGACCTTCCAGAGCATTCCAGCTTCAGGTTTCACTGAGTTTCTGACCCACAGGGCGAAAGAGCAGCGCATTAGAAGAGGGAACGAGATCTGGAGGAATGCATTCGCACCGGTGCGCCACAATCCGCTCGGGTCAGGGAGAGGTCGTCGGGTTTAATGAGGAACGATGGGAACACGGGGGTCCTGCCGTGCCGGCTGGAATATAATGACGAGATCCCAGATCAGACCAACGCCAGACTACATTTCTAATTGCATTTTGATTTGACCCGGACTCCTAATGAGCCGCGCTCGACGAAGCCCATACTCACCAAACCCAGAGCCGGAGTTGAAAGCGGCTGACAAATCATGCCAAGGAAAGCCTGGTTAACACTCTCCCCGGCCAGAACGGCGGGCGGGTAATTAGTTTAACAGCGGGTGGGATTAACAAGCGAGCTTCCAGCCGAGGTCTCTGGTTATAGACTCTCACAGGGGAGTCCGGCACAACGTTTTTATCAAGCATGGCCAATTTTTGAGTACGGGATCAGAGCCTCGCTAAGGGACCCGGTGCAAACATATTTAGCTTTTCGATTATTAAATTCCATAATGCATTTGATTATCATTGTCAGATCAACATATGAAGGTACTAGGGGTGTATCGCAATACAAAATAATATGCAAAATGCAATATGTATCGTGGATACTCCACTGTAAAAAAAATATTGTTGGTTTAACTTAAAAAAGTAAGTAACCTGGTTGCCTTAAAATTTTAAGTTGATTGAACTGGAAAAAGTGAGTTAATACAATGAAGGAGATTAATTTAATCATCAGAAACTCAAAATAATAAGTTATCTCAACTAAATAAATTATTATAAAGTTGATTTGACAAAAGAAAATATGTTGTGATAACAAATTTTTAAATATTTTTTTCCAGTGTATAGTGGCAATATGCATTGTGTATAGTTCACCCAAAATAAAAATTACTGTGTGAGTTTTTGAGTCATAAAACTACAATATATACACTGTAAAAAAATATATTTTCAAGATTTTACAACATTTTTTCTTTTGTCAAATCAACTTAAATAATTTATTTAGTTCAGATAACATATTATTTTGAGTTTTTGATGATTAAATCAATATCCTTCATTGTATTAACTCACTTTTTCCATTTGAATCAACTTAAAATTAAGGCAACCAGGCTACTTATTTTTTTTAAGTTAAACCAACAATATTTCTTTACAGTGTAATGTTGAATATAATGTTTAATAATGCAATGGGGGACTATTTGTGGGTCCTCATAATGCCAAATGTCTGATGTTACCAGTAAAAGTGGCCTATATTATAAATATATAGTGAGTGAAAGAGTGCAATATTAGTCTAAAATAATTATGTATTTTTTCAGCTTCGGAATCATAAATATTGTTATTCTGTGAATTGGGTTTCAGGACGAAGTCCAAGCCAATTCATTTACACGCCTTATGTAATAAGAAAATGTAACATTTATCATATGTCTAGGAGTATCGCAATAATATTGTGAGTTCAGTATTGTGATATATATCGAATCGTGACATGAGGGTCTCGTTACACCTCTGGAAGTTAAAAAATGTTCCATCTGCAAAAGAACGAGAGACAGATATCGTGAGGAAGAGTGTTTCTGGCGATGTTCAGACAGGTTTAGGAGACCAACCCGAGTGGCCAAAAGTGCCAGAAAAACTCTGGAAATGTGCAACCTGATCTCCAGCAATCACCAGCTTTGCCATCAAGTGGACAAAGACCGAGACAAGTCCAGGCAAATGCCAACTAAACTCCAGCTGTGCGAGGACAAACTGGCTGCCAGAGACAAACAAGACCACGCATGACGAATAAGATTCTTAAAGGAATAGTTCATGCAATGCTATATTGATCATTGTTCTTTTTGTCAATTATACCTATTTTTCTTAATTGAAATACTGCAGCCAATCAGACTCGAGTATTCATCCAGACCATGGTATGGAGAGCATAAGCCCCTCCCCTTCCGGTCGACCAGCATGGGACCTCCATGGGAGTCAATGGCGAGAGACAACAAATATTTTGATCTCGTTTGAACTGTGCTCTGGATTACACATCTGATGATTGTCAATTTAAAAGATACATTTTAAAGTCAAGAAAGTCGCAGTTTGATGTAATACTGTTGAGGTGTAAGACTGTGAAAATATGGAATTACAAAGACTACAAACCCCAAAGCGCACATTTCTCTCAATGAATGAAGCTAACTTTACTGGAGCTAACTTTACTGGAGCTAACTTTTGAAGCTAACTTTACTGATGTTAACTTTACTGGAGCTAACTTTACTGGAGCTAACTTTACTGGAGCTAACTTTACTGATGCTAACTTTACTGGAGCTAACTTTACTAAGGCTAACTTTACTGATGTTAACTTTTCTGGAGCTAACTTTACTGGAGCTTAACTTTACTGATGCTAACTTTACTGGAGCTAACTTTACTGGGGCTAACTTTACTGGAGCTAACTTTACTGGAGATAACTTTATTGGAGCTAACTTTACTGGAGCTAACTTTACTGGAGATAACTTTATTGAAGCTAACTTTACTGAAGCTAACTTTACTGAAGCTAACTTTACTGATGCTAACTTTACTGGAGCTAACTTTACTAAGGCTAACTTTACTGATGTTAACTTTACTGGAGCTAACTTTACTAAGGCTAACTTTACTGGAGCTAACTTTAC
This sequence comes from Pimephales promelas, assembly GCF_988280905.1. Taxonomy (NCBI): domain Eukaryota; kingdom Metazoa; phylum Chordata; class Actinopteri; order Cypriniformes; family Leuciscidae; genus Pimephales; species Pimephales promelas. The sequence goes on from NC_142780.1 coordinate 35,734,807, forward strand.
TAAGGCTAACTTTACTGATGTTAACTTTTCTGGAGCTAACTTTACTGGAGCTAACTTTACTGGAGCTAACTTTACTGATGCTAACTTTACTGGAGCTAACTTTACTAAGGCTAACTTTACTGATGTTAACTTTTCTGGAGCTAACTTTACTGGAGCTTAACTTTACTGATGCTAACTTTACTGGAGCTAACTTTACTGGGGCTAACTTTACTGGAGCTAACTTTACTGGAGATAACTTTATTGGAGCTAACTTTACTGGAGCTAACTTTACTGGAGATAACTTTATTGAAGCTAACTTTACTGAAGCTAACTTTACTGGAGCTAACTTTACTGATGCTAACTTTACTGGAGCTAACTTTACTAAGGCTAACTTTACTGATGTTAACTTTACTGGAGCTAACTTTACTAAGGCTAACTTTACTGATGTTAACTTTTCTGGAGCTAACTTTACTGGAGCTAACTTTACTGATGCTAACTTTACTGGAGCTAACTTTACTAAGGCTAACTTTACTGATGTTAACTTTTCTGGAGCTAACTTTACTGGAGCTTAACTTTACTGATGCTAACTTTACTGGAGCTAACTTTACTGGGGCTAACTTTACTGGAGCTAACTTTACTGGAGATAACTTTACTGATGTTAACTTTACTGGAGCTAACTTTACTAAGGCTAACTTTACTGATGTTAACTTTACTGGAGCTAACTTTACTGGGGCTAACTTTACTGGGGCTAACTTTACTGGAGCTAACTTTACTAAGGCTAACTTTACTGATGTTAACTTTTCTGGAGCTAACTTTACTGGAGCTAACTTTACTGATGCTAACTTTACTGGAGCTAACTTTACTGGAGCTGACTTTACTGGAGCTAACTTTACTGATGCTAACTTTACTGGAGCTAACTTTACTAAGGCTAACTTTACTGATGTTAACTTTTCTGGAGCTAACTTTACTGGAGCTAACTTTACTGATGCTAACTTTACTGGAGCTAACTTTACTAAGGCTAACTTTACTGATGTTAACTTTTCTGGAGCTAACTTTACTGGAGCTTAACTTTACTGATGCTAACTTTACTGGAGCTAACTTTACTGGGGCTAACTTTACTGGAGATAACTTTATTGAAGCTAACTTTACTGAAGCTAACTTTACTGGAGCTAACTTTACTGATGCTAACTTTACTGGAGCTAACTTTACTGAAGGTAACTGATGCTAACTTTATTGAAGCTAACTTTACTGAAGTTAACTTTACTGATGCTAACTTTACTGAAGTTAACTTTACTGATGCTAACTTTACTGCCCTAGCCCTAATTCTGACTCAAAAGATTCAAATAACAAGGGTGATTCAAAAGCACTATTTGTGGTGAACGAATTCTCCACACAAGCTCTGTTCTGCTGTAATGCACTGAGCCAAATTCATCATGCCTTCAGGCTCATTGTAACGGGTTAGTAATTAAAGCATATAATTGCCTTTGGAACGTAAAGTCATTTTTTAACTTGACAATAACCAATAGGCGACTATTCAGTGGCACTAATAATGTGGTATTTGATTAAAATTCAAAATGACTTAATAGCATAATGGTATTCATTTCTAAATCTTAATACTTCTCTCAGCGGGAGACATTGAAGAGCTCGAGGCGGGATCATTATGAAATATTTTTGGAAGCATATTTCTAATGCATCACGGACACTGACTCAAAAGTGGACCCAGAACGACTCAGTAATCCTCGTAGAGAATCGGCAGCTGTAGTTGCAGATTAATGGCTGGGATTTGCTCTACGTAATTCTCAAAAAACATTTCATCGGACAAGTAGGGAAAAAAAACCTTGCAAATACCTTGTCATACCAAGGAAGCAAGTCATCACTGGCGGGACAAGCCCGACGCGCAGTGGGAATATCTGATCTCAGCATTCCTCCTCAAATATATCACCTGCACAGCGCTTGCCAAGGCCTACAGATCCATCATGCTGTCAGGACACCTGGAGCAAACAAGCCGAAGACCAGGACGATACACACCGGCTTGAGGAAACACACCTAAACCCTAATCCAACCCTGCAATAAAACTGGTTTGCTTTAACCTGTGTTTCTCAAACAGTGGGATACATGAATTTACAGGGAAATGTTTACTCCTTGGATTTGGTTTTCAGAGACATTTATATTTTTATGTAGGGCTGCACGGTTTGGGGGGAAAACATCTAAATGTTTCTGATAAAAGTGGCACTTTTCATTGAAAATGGGATTTTTTTTTTAAAATACACGGTTTGGTAAAAAAAAAAGAAAATCAAAATAATAATTATTATTAATATTATTATTTAATAAACTAAAATACAAAGAACTAAAATTACACCGCAAAAATGTAGAAAATTACACTGCAAAAATGTCGAAAATAAATATTATATAATAAAAATATATAGTAAATATAAATTATAATATATATATATAATTTAATGTAATTTATTTTTAATAATTTTAATATATATAATACACACTTTTATTTATTATTTATTTTATATATTATTTATTATTATATTTATTTGTTATTATTTTTTTTATTATTGTTGTTGTTATTAATAAATAAAATACTAAAAACAGAAATATTACTATTGTATTACTATACTCACACATTAAATTGCATATAAATACAGGGTTAGGTAAAAAAAAAATCACAATATCATTATTAATTTTTATTATTAATATTATTATTATTATTAACCTAAAAAAATAACACCACAAAAATTGAGAAAATAAATATAATAAAAGTATAATAAACATAAATTATAATTTTTTATATATATATATATATATATATATATATATATTTTTTTTTTTTTTTTACTATAATTTATTTTTAAATAATTTTAATATATAAATATATATACACACACACACACAACTTTATGTATTATTTATTTGGTATATTATATTTATTCTTCTTATTATTTATTATTGTTCTTGCTATTAATAAATAAAATACAAAAAAAAAATATTACTATTGTCTTACTATTGTATTAAAAACTTTTAGAAAATTAATATAATATTAAAAAATTACACACACACACACACACACACACTAAATATATATAACACATATAAACTTCAGGTAGCTCCTCATGCACAGCTGATGAACATGTTCCTCCTCATTAATGTGCATCAGCTGAACACACACTCGCTCCATTAGTCAGAGTCTGCAGTCGGTAATCCGTGTTTTTCGAGGGTCTGCTTGTTCACCAATCATCCATTTATCCTCCCACACACACATATGGAAAATGTTGATTCAGCTTAATACATTAAACAAGGTGAAGAGCTCTGAATATTCAAACAGATTTACTCATGCACTGACATGCATAATGCACAAGCTGAAATGGATTGACATAAGTCGGGTCAAACATTTGGAGTTTGCACAGCCTCGATCATGTCACTTCATCTCTTGCCGTACTTCACAGCGCTCGTGATGGCACAGGTGAGGCGCGAGTCACCAGGGGAAGTGCGTGATTTGACCGTTTCTCTGGCTCTCTGGCTCTTCGGCTGTGGGGAAATGCTATCATGCGCTTCACTAATGCACTGCTAACGTGGGAGACATGAGCACACGAGCCACACACCGTTACAGGGATCATATTATGAACCTGTTCTGCACTGTTTTTCTTGCATATTAAAAAGTCATTTTATTAGTAATTTTAACAGCGTTCGAAGCAGTTAAAAATAAGTGTATAATGGATTTAATAAAACGGATAGTGAGCGTATCACATTAGTGTTACACACACACACACCTGTGACCGCATCACATTAGTGTTACACACACACACCTGTGACCGCATAACATTATTACTATTACACATTATACACTATTTTTAATCAGTATCGGCCGATATGTTCATTTTTAATCAGTATCAGCCGACATATGTTCATTTCTTATCGGTATTGGCCGATGTATGTTCATATGTTCATTTTTTATCGTTATGGGACTATATATGTTCATTTTTACTAAGTATTGGCCGCAATATGTTAATTTTTAATTGTATCGGCAGATATATGTTCATTTTTAATCGGTATCGGCAGATATATGTTAATTTTTAATCGTATCAGCAGATATATGTTCATTTTTAATTGGTATCAGCCGATATGTGTTAATTTTTAATCAATCAGTATCGGCCGATATGTGTTCATTTCTAATCAGTGTCGGCCGATATGTGTTAATTTTTAATCGGTATCGGACGATTTTTGTGTTCATTTTTAATCGGTATCGGCTGATATGTATTAATTTGTAATCGGTATGGGACGATTTTTGTGTTCATTTTTAATTGGTATCGGCCGATATGTTAATGTGTTTATTTTTAATCGGTATCGGCCGATATGTTAATGTGTTAATTTTTTATCGGTATTGGCCGATATGGGTTAATTTTTAATCGGTATCGGCCGATATGTGTTCATTTTTAATCGGTATCGGCCGATATGTGTTCATTTTTAATCGGTATCGGCCGATATGTGTTCATTTTTAATCGGTATCGGCCGATTTGCGTTCATTTTTAATCGGTATCGGCCGATATGTGTTCATTATTTATCGGTATCGGCCGATTTGCGTTCATTTTTAATCGGTATCGGCCGATATGTGTTAATTTTTTATCGGTATCGGCCGATTTGCGTTCATTTTTTTTCGGTATCGGCCGATTTGCGTTCATTTTTTATCAGTATCGGCCGATATGTGTTCATTTTTAATCGGTATCGGCCGATATGTGTTCATTTTTAATCAATCAGTATCGGCCGATATATGGTCATTTTAATCGGTATTGGACGATTTTTGTGTTCATTTTTAATCGGTATCGGCCGATGTGTTCATTTTTAATCAATCAGTATTGGCCTATATATGGTCATTTTTAATCGGTATCGGCCGATATGTGTTCATTTTTAATCAATCGGTATCGGCCGATATATGTTCATTTTTAATCAATCATTATCGGCCGATATATGTTCATTTTTCATTCCTTCAGCTGAAACACTTCAGATGTGCACTGTTCGCTATGATGATTGAATGTTGAATCATGTAACACACGTCAGCCGCGTCTTACGTCAGCAGCGTTAGTGAACGCAGTTCCACAACAGAACCGGAAGACAATGCTGAATAAAGTCGTAGTTTTTGTTATTTTTGGACCAAAATGTATTTTCGATGCTTCAAAACATTGTAATAACCCACTGATGTCACATGGTCTACCTTGATGATGTCTTTATTTCCTTTCTGAACAAGGACAGTATCCCGTACACACATTTCCAATGGAGGGACAGAAAAGACTAAATCTAAAATATCTTAAACTGTGTTCGGAAGATGAACGGAGGTCTGATGGGCTTGGGACGACATGAGGGAGAGTCATTAATGGCTTCATTTTTGGGTGAACTAACCCTTTAAAGCGTTTAGTATGTGAAGCACGACGTTGGAAAACAGCAGTAAGGCCCGTCCTGCTTTCCAAGCCTTTTAACCTTGCCTTGTTCCTTTCCTCGGGAGACACAAGAACATCTGTTCGCTCCCACAGTCGCTTTCCTCAGCGAGAAATACGGCTATTAATCTGCATCTGGGAAAACACACCTCGCTTTTTTACCATCCGCAAGCACAAAGCAACTTCAGGCTGATTTCTGAAGGATCATGTGACACTGAAGACTGGAGTAAAGATGCTGAAAATCAGCTTTGATCACAGGAATAAATTATTCACAATTTTACTGTACTTCAGGCATCTAATTAACCCCAAACCTTAGTGTAAACATGAGACTAGTGTGATAAAAATCGAACGTAATATCAATTCAATGCAGTAATGCATAAACAAAAACTCATTATCCTAGTAAAGTAGTCCCACATCAAAAGAACTTTGCATCTCAAATAATAACTGAGTTTTACTGAATAATTCATGCATAAATACAGTCTACAGTTTACTTCCATTAAAGGTCTTACTTTAACTGGAAAACAAAACCAGGTCACTATTAGATTGTGTATACTGACATCAGTCCACAAACAATAGGGTTACACTTTATTTTAAGATGTCATTGTTACGGTTTATTTAAGTACTGAGTAATATTATCAACATGTACTACTAGGGTTATGGTAATTTGCATATCATTTACTATGGTAAGTACTTATAACATATGAAACAACTGTAAAAGAAAGTGTTACCAGCTTTTCTAAACATTTATGTCTACAAGACTATTTTTAATTGGGGTTTTAATTGTCCTATAAAACACTGCAATGTAAAATCCTGCTTGTATCAGCAACCTCTATTTGTTCCCATGCTAAAAACAGAGATTTACGAGTTATAAAACACACATTGCTAGCAAATGTTGATCACAGAACCAAAGACGCCATGTGGGAAGCTCGAACATTTAATGTGCCACGGAAAAAATATTTTATTGGGAGACATCTGTATGGTCTGTAATTAAACATGTTGACTAATATTTCCCTTCAAAAGCTCAAACCCCAGAAGAACCCTTCGTAAAGCGAGCCTCTGACCACATCACACGCAATCCAGAGCAAACAGCACATCAGGAACAGGTCAAAGGTCACGGTTTGCCAGATCTACCACGACACCCAGATCATTCAACATCACAGAACGCTGAATAACATCTGGTTATATTCTAATCAAAAAATTATATTTAGCATCACTGAATCAACCGAATTTATACTAGCAAAATTGTTAAGGGTTAAATTGGGTACATATTCATCTTTAAGGTATTACAGGTTTACAGTGAATAAGATAAATTAATCTTTAGGTTTCACGTAAACCAAACGTGAATGTTAATCTGCTAAATAAACATAAAAGATGTCCAGAGAACATCCCAGTGTTATTTTAGTTTATTCATATTTTTTGAATTGGGTTTTATTTTTATAATTTTAGTTTTCATGTACATTTTTATTTCTATTTTTATTAAGTACTTTTGTATTTTTATTTATTTAATAAAAATAGCAGGCTCTTGGAAAGGAGGGGTTTAGAGAGACTAAATCTGGCCAATCAGAGCAGAGCAGGCTCTCGGAGAGAAGGGGCTTAGAGAGACTAAATCTGGCCAATCAGAGCAGAGCAGGCTCTCGGAGAGGAGGGGCTTAGAGAGACTAAATCTGGCCAATCAGAGCAGAGCAGGCTCTCAGAGAGGAGGGGCATAGAGAAACTAAATCTGGCCAATCAGAGCAGAACAGGCTCTCAGAGAGGAGGGCTTAGAGAGACTAAATCTGGCCAATCAGAGCAGAGCAGGCTCTCGGAGAGGAGGGGCTTAGAGAGACTAAATCTGGCCAATCAGAGCAGAACAGGCTCTCGGAGAGGAGGGGCTTAGAGAGACTAAATCTGGCCAATCAGAGCAGAGCAGGCTCTCAGAGAGGAGGGGCTTAGAGAAACTAAATCTAGCCAATCAGAGCAGAGCAGGCTCTCGGAGAGGAGGGGCTTAGAGAAACTAAATCTGGCCAATCAGAGCAGAGCAGGCTCTCGGAGAGGAGGAGCTTAGAGAGACTAAATCTGGCCAATCAGAGCAGAGCAGACTCTCGGAGAGGAGGGGCTTAGAGAAACTAAATCTGGCCAATCAGAGCAGAGCAGGCTCTCGGAGAGGAGGAGCTTAGAGAGACTAAATCTGGCCAATCAGAGCAGAGCAGGCTCTCGGAGAGGAGGGGCTTAAAGAGAGTGAATATTTTACCGAACCGTTTACTCTTTGAGAAATTAGGTGATGTGTGCATATACAAAATGCTGGGTTGTTTCAACCCATTTTTGGGTCAAATATGGACAAACCCAACCTTTGGTCAACATTTTTTTTTTTATTAAATTTTAAACCCAACAGTTGGATTTGTCCTTATTTGAAACAACCCAGCATTTTTTTACAGTGTATATTATGAGCAAATGAAAGTGTTTTTGACCTTTGATGCTTGTAAACCTGTTTTACAGGAGACTCCAAAACAAAACTAAGAACCTTTACAATAGCATACAGGGCACCTCAACAATAACAACCCAACATGAATGTGGTGGAGATGCTTATTTATGCTCTCTATTTAGATATATACGCTATAGTACAAACCATATCAGTGTAAATCTGGCATGCAATCACTGAACTGAACCAGCCGCGGCCAGAAGGGATCAAATGCTCGCCGTACAACCGAGAGCTCACGTCACACTTCTAAAGAAGACACGCTGCCAAACGAGAGACAGGAGAAACACATGCTAGTCGTATGATGCGAGGACAGCCTGACGTCGACATGTATTTATAGGGAGGTTTAATCCACGTCTCTGGCTGAGATGCAAGCCAACACGTTCACTCCAACACAGAACAAGACATGCAAATAAATGACCTTTCATTAAACACACAGTCTCCTCTGATAACAGATCACTGTAAACTGTAATGTGCACGCATGCTTTTTCTGTAAAGCTGCTTTGAAATGATGTGTATTGTGAAAAAAAGCTATACAAATGAACATGAATTGAATTGATTGCTGTCGTTTGTGATTCATTACATGTTGGCATGTTTAAAGAGAACGAAGAATTAAGCCTATTGTTGGGTTAATATAACTGAGCGATACAAGTCTGGCAACAATTAATGATTCACTGAATCAAGTGTTCCAAATCGATTCACTGCATTGGACAGTTTGAACAAACTCACATAAATGAATCAAACTTAAAGGAGTAGTTCACTTTAAAAAAAAAACTTTTGCTGATAATTGTCATGTCATTCTTTCTTCAGTCGAAAAGAAATTAAGTAAATTTTTCTCCATATAATGGACTTCAATGGGGTCCAAACGGTTCAAGGTCCAAAGGACACTTTCAGTGCAAACTGCAAACTTTTCGAAGGGCTTTAAACAACACCAGACGATGAATAAGGGTCTTATCAAGCGAAGCGATCGCTCATTTAATAAAAAATATCAAAGTTTAAGTTTTATAAGCTCAAATGCTCACCTTGCTCTGTTCTGTGATGCGCGATCGTGACTCTCCTGTTCGAATTCGTTCATCAAAATCAAAATGAACGAATCTTTTCCCGAGTCAATTCGTTAATTTCGTTCATTGAATGAACCAAATGACATGAAAAAAGATTTGTTCATTTTGATGAATGAATTCGAACAGGAGAGTCACGAACGCGCATCTCAGAACAGAGCAAGGCGAGCATTTGAGCTTATAAAACTTAAATTTTATTATTTATTTATTAAATGAGTGATCGTTTCGCTTGATAAGACCCTTATTCATCGTCTGGTGTCGTTTAAAGTCCTTTGAAGCTGCACTGAAACTGTCTTTTGGACCTTGAACCGTTTGGACCCCATTGAAGTCCATTATATGGAGAAAATCCTGGAATGTTTTCATCAAAAACCTTAATTTCTTTTCGACTGAAGAAAGAAAGACATGGACATCTTGGATGACATGGGGGTGAGTAAATTATCAGCAAAAGTTTTTTTTTTTAAAGTGAACTACTCCTTTAAACTGAAAGCATACGATTGCAAAATTTGAGAGAAAAAAAGTATTTTTTTGCAATCAATTTCAACAGCAAAAGTCATATCCTTAACTTACTCGGGTTTTCTTCAATTCTACTTGAATAATCTGTCTGTTGGTTTGAAACTGACTGAAGTTTCAAGTTTATTATAAGAGCAAAGGGCAATAAAGCATCTGTAAACCTCATACACAACACAATAAACATTCATTCTGCACCCACATCAGCTGACTTTGGGTTTGTCTGACTCGAGTCATATGCCGTCAGACTCAGAATATCACTTGGCCAGTTCATGTCCGTGTTTTCCCACACATCTGAATGGCTCTTCCCCATCTGGTTTCCTCATATCCATGGTGTGAGACAGGCTAAACCATCACTACATCCGACTGACACATTAGCAGAAGCCTCGACTCGACCCCGGGACACATCCGCCCGCGAACACTACGGTCATGTTACCGTGAAATGCCAGCACGGCTAACAGAGCCCAACACATCGATCCGAGAAAAAACAAATAATCAAACTGGATGTTCACATAGAAGAAATTTTGTTTGTCCTTGCAAAACTCATCTACATGATGTCAGGGTGTTTCTTTTTCCGAAGAGTTCAGAAAAAAGCGAATTGTCTCAGAGAGAATGAGAAACTGATGATTTTCCAAACACAAGATGATCCACTTATGCTTCACACAGAAATTCAAATCAACTTCAGCCAGAAAAACCTAAACTACAATGAGCCAAACAATGCTCTCGACAGACTTATCAAGCCTAATTAGAGAAGTTTATAGTCGATATGAGCTCTTAAAGAGGCTTGGCAGCGTTCTTATCAGCAGGGCTATGATGATTAATAATGGGGAATGTTTTGTCATTATTATCGCTCTCTCCAAAATGTTTTCATATCCCAGTGTATTAAGGTCTCGAAAGCTCGTGAGAAACCCATAATTGAGCAGAGGAGTGGAGAAGCCATTGATTTGTGAATAGTCGACTGTCCGCTGAAGTGTGTATCTTATTAAAGCTTCGGCAGAGCACGAGTGCATAATTACAGCGGCTCGCGCGGGAGAAAGCAGTCGAATCTGCATTACAGAAGCGAGACAACAGCCTTCAAATTAGTGCTCGCTTTAGAGCTGACAAAATAATACGGGCACAGCTCTGGAATAGGCAAAGATCTCCTGGGAGGAGACACACAGAAGAGCCCGAGGGAAAACAAAGATGATATATTATGAACAAATTACATAAAAGCCAAATGATAAGTCAGAAATATCAGACAAAATGTAATGTATTTATATACATTTAAAGGTCGTAAACTCCACTGTATCAATGATATGAATCATAAAAATTCTAATAAATTAAAAATCGCAGGAAAATAGTGCTAGCAGAAAAATAGATGTGCACATCTGGCGCTCAATATTGCTATGATTTCATTATTTTTCTCCCTGGAAATCTCCATGTGGCATTTCTTGTCAAACACAATCAATTAATCAATCAATCAATCAATTAATCAAACACTCAATCAATCAAACAATCAATCAATCAAACAATCAATCAAAGACTCAATCAATCAATCAATCAATCAAAGACTCAATTAAACAATCAAACACTCAATCAATCAATCAATCAAACACTCAACTAATCAAACACTCAATCAATCAAAGACTCAATCAATCAATCAAACAATCAACCAAAGACTTAATCAATCAATCACTCAATCAATCAATCAAACACTCAATCAAAGACTCAATCAAACAATCAAACACTCAATCAATCAAACACCCAGTCAATCAATCACTCACTAAATAAATCAAACACTCAATCAAACAATCAAACACTCAATCAAACACTCAATCAATCAATCAAACACCCAATCAATCAATCAATCACCCAATAAATCAAACACTCAATAAATCAATCATTCAATCAAACAATCAATCAATCACTCAATAAATAAATCAAACACTCAATCAAACAATCAATCAATCAATCAATCAATCAAATCACTCAATCAATCAAAACCCAATCAATCAATCACTCAATAAATAAATCAAACACTCAATCACTAAATAAATCAAACACTCAATCAATCAAACACTCAATCAATCAAACACCCAATCAATCAAACACTCAATAAATCAATCATTCAATCAAACAATCAATCACTCAATAAATAAATCAAACACTCAATCACTAAATAAATCAAACACTCAATCAAACAAACACTCAATCAAACAATCAAACACTCAATCAAACACTCAATCAATCAATCAATCACTCAATCAATCAAACACCCATTCAATCAATCACTCAATAAATAAATCAAACACTCAATCAATAAATAAATCAAACACTCAATCAATCAATCACCAAATAAATCAAACACTCAATAAATCAATCATTCAATCAAACAATCAATCAATCAAACACTCAAATTTAATAAAATATGTATTTAGGAATTGATACAAATTGTATTAAATGTATTTTTAATTTCATAAAATAAGTACATTTAATTTTAACTTAATACGCATTTTCACTGAATTTAATTTTTTTGCATTAAATGTTTTGGATCTTCTTGACAATCAAGATCATTAATATGTGAATCAATTGATCACGACAGACAGAGGCATCACATGATCAACATTGGGAGCAAAATATCCTTAAAAAATAATAATAACAACAAACCTCACAACTGTCAATTATACAAAGTGTAAACACAGATAATCAAGCTCAGGGAAACGAGTCGATCTCCACCGTCGGGACGTTTTGCACGCCTGGTGTTTTCAGCCGCTGAGTCGAGACAATCACCACTTCCTTGTTATTAGTGACGGATAAAGGTGGGATTTCCACATAATAGGGGGAGGATCACTTCTGCCTTATTTAACCACAGACGGCCCTGTCCGGCGGGATTCTGGACGCACTCGCTTGTTCTGGACACGGCCAACCATTACAAATCACTGTCTGATTTGGGTTTTGCATTTGATAAGCGTTCACATTCCAGCCATGTTCATTACACGTTTGGTCTGGATGGGTAAGTTTATCCAACAAACAAATATCTTAACTATGACGATTCAACAAAACCAAAATTCACACAAAAAATTCTTTTAAATAACAAAAAAGCACAAAAAACTGCAGATTTTTAAAGGGGTCATAAGTATAACATGATTTTTTTTCTTTGAGGTTCACTTATAATAATGTTTTTCTTCCACACACACACACAAAACAAATATATATGTGGCTAAATTATTATTTTCAATCTTCATTCAAAGTCTCTGTCAGAAATTATCCATTTTTAAAGCGCGGCTCCTTTAAGGCTCGCCAGTGGGCGGGGCCTATGATGTGATGATGGATCACCATTGGTCGATGTCTTGTTTGCAAGGCGAGCATATGCAAATTTGTCAAAACAATCAAAACAAGCTGTTTTTGTAGCTTTATTAGGCCACCCTTAAAAATATTCTTGTTTGCCGTAACCCGACCGACCCTGTCAATTTAGGGCCGACCCAATTTTTTATTTTTTTTTCCTTTTAGTCCGACCGACTTGCCGGTTGTAACTTGCGTTCAGACCGACCGATTTTTTATTTTTTTTTACTCTTCAAACGACTAATTCAAATTCAATAAAATAATATTAATTATATTTTAGTTAGTATTTTGAAGGTTGCTTGTGCCTACATAGCCTACAAACGTAGGCTACGTTCTTTCTTAAATAAAAACCCTTGGCGTCATATTCATCAGATTATGTTTACCATTGGTTTAACGTTAAGCGTGTCACTATATGGCTTGTACGTTCGCTCGTTTCAGTGTTCCCGCTTGGTACCCGGTATTAAAAGGGCAACGGGGCTGAATATCAACCATTTCTATATATAATAAAAATATTAAACAATTTGTCTGTGATGCAATTTTGCTATTCGCAGTCCAGAAGAGAGAGAGCGATCTCTCACCCGGAGCCACAGCGCGCACAGCACGACAGCCCTGCTTAATGAGTGACAATGAGGACAAAACGTGGTTACACTTTAGATCTGGGATATTATTCTAATTGTATTTTAGATTTCCGCTTTCAAAGATTATAAAAAGAAGATATTTGAGATGAAACCATAACAGTCAGACGCATTCTGTCTATAGCGCAACTTCCTTCCCTTCACAGCGTTGCGCTGTCATTTCTTCCTAAACCCCAAACGTACCGTCAGAATCAGCACGATCGGTGATTGTTGTAAAATGCAGTCTGTACTGTTGCTAAACTGCGGACACGTTCAATCATTAAAAGAGCTATTAAAAGCACAAAAGTCTGCGCAAGAGACGTTGTTCACGACGCCCGACAGAAAAGTAGGCTATCGCCTCATTTTGGGCTTCATGTGCGCATCTAAACCATCAAATATACATAAAATATAAAAATGACCTGCTCTGAGATTCATTTAAACACAGTTTATGTCTTAATTGGACGTAAGTTGGGAGAAAATGATGGTGCATCAGTCATCTATTACAGTAGAGTTCTGCATTCGGTCTTAAAGGGGCAGTAGTCTAATAAACGTGACGATTGAGCCAATGCGAATCAAACAACAAAAGGCAGATAAAAATCACTCACAGCTCTTGAATGAATAACTTAAACTTTAATAAGCATTAATCTAACTATGATAAACTATGCAGTGTCATTTTACATTTGATTACTAGCTAAATTTAATTTCTTTTCAGAGAGAGCGACAGACTTAACTGAAAAGTAGCTAATTTTAGACCTTCCTGAAATTAAAGCACTGTGTATATAGGCTAATTTATATCTTTATTTAATTGTATTCTTTGTTTGACCATGTGTTTGTACTTGTTTTTGCTTATCTCATGTATATATGCATAACAAATAGATATTTTATACATTTTGTGACTAGCCTAAAATGTAACTGGTCGTATTTTGCATTAACACCTAGCGGTGGATGCACAGTTTGAAGACCCAGTCAGTGACGTCACAATATGCTTTTTTTTTTTTTTAAATTCACGATCACCATCTCCAAAATTGTACCTTTTTTTTTACACTGAATCTTGGAAAAAAAAATATAGACCTACCTACCGACCCTTTTTTTTTTTTAAAAAATTGCTGTTACTGCAAACAAAAATATTTTTAAGGATGGCCTTACACAAAATCTTGATTTATAATGATGAGGATGTGTAAAACTATGAAACTTGCAGGACGTTCTGATGGTACAAAGACCTCTTATATGTCATAAGATCCAGGACCACTTTAATAACAACTGGTTTGCTGTGATTTTCTTTAGTCAATGACATGATTTAAGCCTAATAAAGGATTGGGATTCGTTTAAGATGATTAGCTGTGTTAACAGGGCAGAGTAAATCCAAGGTTATGTAACCTAACCGGCATTGTCATCAACCAGTGTCCAAGAGCACTCGCCAATCAGATTACAGCGAACGGTCCCCACTGACAGACAGCCTGAGCGAGACAACGAACACACAACACACACACTTCATCAAGTAATTATTTGGTGCTTGCTTCGCTTTTTACATCTGTGATCACATAACTTTAAGAAAAAATTAAGATTTAGATTTTTGAGTAAAAACATTCACAAGATTCTGCGAGGTTTAATCATGATCGTAAGAGTTGCAAGCAATCTTATTAAGTCATCTTAAAGATTCCTAACGATGTTTCCTACAATAGGTTTACATGCATCCAAGGTCATAAAAAGAGTCTGAAACGGTTCGTTTGAAGATTCAGTCTCTCTAAACTCCGCCTCTCTGAGAGCTGCTCTGCTCTGATTGGTCAGGCGGCCCAGTTTGCCGTGATTGGTCGACCACTTACAGCACATATCAAAAATGAAAAGCACATTACCGTGTCTTCCTCATCGCTTCATACAAAATGCACAGAAAACCCGCATCTTTTCAACACGTCTTCCAGTCTCTGCTACAACTACTGATTGAGGGCGGGGCTAAGTAGAAGTTGTTCACAGGGAGCCAATGAAGATCTTAGGCTAGCAATATGCAAATTTGTAATATTTTTACCAAGTTTTTTTTTAAATTGTTTTATTTATTTGTTTAACAGGGACAATGCAGTCAAACATGGTTACAATATAAACCCTGCAACTGATTGAGTTTATAGCTAATGCTAATTTTCAACTCCTGTCCCTGGTTGGGTTTTTCATAAAACAGATACATATACGCTTGAGAATCGATCCTTTCTTTTAGACGACAAAAAATATTTGTCATGCACTTTGACGTTTTACATGAACAGACGACTATATTACAGGTGAAACTTGAAAAAAAAAACATTTATTTCAGTAATGCAACTTAAAATGTGAACTAACATATTATAAAGATGCATTACATGCAAAGTGACATATTTCAAGCCTTTATTTGTTATAATAGTTTACAGATATGAAAACCTTTTCACAATATTCTAATTCTAAATTTGGGGTTTTCATATCTGTAAGCCATAATCATCAAAACTTTGCATGTAATGAGTCTATATAATATATTTGTTTCACATTTTAAGTTTTGCATGATATTAATTTTTTGGGGGATTTTGAAAAAAAAAATCACAATAAAGGGACTTTAAAGACTTTAATTGCATGAAAACATCTTATTTCCATGCAGTTGAGTTTGGTTTCAAGCTAATCATTTAGTTTCATAATCCTTCATGAGCAAATCTGAAGGCCGAACTGAAATGATGCAGATGACTTTGTGCGCTCATAAATAATTCATGAAGATTCAGAAATTTTCAAGTGGAGAAAAAAAACCCATAACATGAATAAAACACATCTGATCAATTATTCAGCGCCACGGCCGTCAGCATTTCACATTCACGAGAACGGTCATGTTGAACAACTCCAGCATCCGTCCTCGCTGAGAGAGGCCTATGGCTACAGCGGGAAACCAGAATGCATGAACATCCGCCTCCTCCAATGGAAACACGCCATTTCTCAAACTTGTCACACGGCACTTTAAGAGAAATGGTCCATGAAATTTCGTTTTAAATGTTTGAGACACAGCTCGCCTCGGGATGTCAAAAGAAGCACTACATTTCAACTCAAAGTGATGAATATTTGCTTCTTAATACCACACTTTATTATAAGGTGCGTCCCAGTTCATTTACTTATGCACTGTTCTGGGGTCGGTTCACTTTGACTATATAGATAGACAGACATCTAAATCAGCAAAGCACTGAAGACTCTGACTATCTTAAGTAGGACTACACCGCAATGCATTCTGGGTAAAAAGACACTTTTCAACACAAAAATATGGCAGATCGAGTAAGCGCATTCAACCGCTCAGTGCAGTTTACCCCAGCGGAAGATGTGTGTGTGTAACAGTGACAAGGACATTTTACTGGGGAAATTTAGCAGTAAGAAAAGTTAACAGCGTTAACCCGACTGTTAAGACCCGACAGAAAAGATACAAAAACATTGTACAAGAAGCCAAAAAGTAAGGGGAAATATCCAAAAACACCAAGAGGAACTGAAAGACACTGAAATGATGAATATATACGGTGAATATTCAGTCGCCGATGTTTTCTTTCGGCAGTTTGCAATGTAACCGATTTTTGCTGCTGGTTGCCACGGTAACAGAGTCTTAGTCCTAAGTTAGCCTAAGATGTGTAATTTTTTTGGTCTAAATTAAGTCAGTCCTTATTTTTGTGAAACAATCTCTTGCCTTACCACATTTTAGACTTGTGTAACACTATAGAGCGGTCTAAAACAGCTGTGTGAAAGTGTGAAAATTCTGAAAATTCCAAACGGAATTTTGGAAAATTCCAAACGGAATAATAAACACTTTAAATACCGATGATGCAATTACTTAACGGAAAACACCAAAGTGTGGAATGTTGGTGATGTCAAATGACAAAATAGCCATATAAAAATTCACAGTAAAAAATTATATGATCAATACGTTACGACAGCATATGTTTCAACTTTTTTTCATAAGTTAAGCTTCAACTTATTTTTTAAGTCAATTTATTGTAATTTAAGTTTAAATAACTTGTACTTAATCGTTGTGGCTATGCCCCTGCTTCATTGGCACATACATGTTGGAACTGTCCCCACATCACTCTGTATTGGTCTAAAATAATTGATACTTTGTCAACAATTTTTACAGTTAGACTCCCATCAGATCCAGTATTTAGTGTTGTACCTACAGATATACATTTGAGCAGATCTCAAATTAACGTAATGTGTTTTGTGATGTTGCTAGCCAGACGTCTAATTTTACTAAACTGGAAAAATAAGGCTCCTCCTACTCATCAAAACCTTCTTAGAGACGTAATGCAATATTTACAGTTGGAAAAAATTAAATATTTTTTTAGGAAAAAAGAACAAACATTTTACTTAATTTGGCGACCTGCCTTTTATTAGTTATTACAATAAGTAAATGTGGACAGCCCTCCTGCTCCTAATACCTGATTCGATATATTTTTATCTGTTGCTTCAAATGTGTGCACTATGCAGGTTTTTTTTTTTTTTTTACATTCATACATATATAAATTTAAATATTTTATAAATAATATAAATATTTTATAAAATAAAATAATTGGAAAATGTAAAAAAAATAAAAAATAAAATAACTTGTACTTAAAAATGTAAGTCAGCAACTGTTTTTTACATTGTGCATGGTTGAGTACACAGTGCGTGACTATAGTTTTAAACTAGTGCATCTGGATTTCAAACATGGCTCAAATTCTGAAAGCACAGCTATAGGAGTAACTTGAGTATGGCTGACATAATCAACACAAGCACATGGTTCCCTCCGCATAAAAAACTCACAGTTCTAGGTTACCACAAAAAAACACATGGAGAAACTAGAAAGGCTTCCACGACTGCTCTTGCACCCAAAAGCAAAACACATGGCATGTGGGTAATACTGAACGAACTGCTGAATAAAGCAAACCTGTTACACAGATCGTATTGACGGATGCCATGCTGCGACTGTATTAAGACTTTATAAGCAATAAGACTTTATTTTTTTTATAATATTAAGACTTTATATGCAATAAGCATGTTTCCATCCAAACTTACTTATGCACCACATTTAAGCATTTGTGAATAAAAGTGAGTTGTGAGTTTAATTCCCTCGACTTCGAGAGTCAAAACAGTCACTTTATATCACTATATCATATGTTATAAATAAAAAACTCAACATTGTGAATCTCAGTATGTTTCTGTGTGAGTTACGATGTGTGCTGTTCTGCTCGTTTGTTTTGATCTCTCACGGAGACCGGCGAGTCTCAACAGCGCTGACAGAAACACATTATCATTATCAATCGCCGTTTGTGCAATAAAATCAGAATCATTCTCGCGATTCGATGCTTCTCTAGTTATTTGACGGACATTGACTGGAGAAATTTTAGCGGTAAATGTGACCAGAAACATTTAATCTGAATTTAAGATATTGTAAGAGTTTTTAAGGCCACCCTGACAGCTGTGCTTCTGTAGGGTTATTAACTGTGTGAGTGGCATGTGAGCATCTCCTGAAGTCCCCCAGAACAGCCTGTCGATGGGCGGGATGACAGTGAGGTCGCGAGGGGTCGTGAGAGGTCGCGAGGGGTCGCGAGGGACACAGGCATTGGTGGGGTCTGGGAACGGCTGTTTAAACACAGAGAGAGCTGCTTTCCCCGACTGGCACCAGTGAACATTGTTCCCACTAATCCTTCAGAGCCGCCCGTCCCTGTCTCACCGGGACAAAACACACAGCAGGGAACCGGGGCCCGAGGCACCAACACACACACACAGATCACGGTGTGATCAAGTTTGACTTCTTAACACCTGCCATCATAACCATTAAGGAAGAGATTGCATAACAATGTTTATTGCAATCCTAATTCTGAACAAGAATACACTACTAATACTGTCAAAAACTAGGAAAGATGCATTTATTTGATCAGAAATACAGTAAATCAGTGAAATACTTTTAGTAAAATACAAATCAGCATTTTGGAATGATTTCTGGAGGAGCGTGTGACACTGAAGACTGCTTGTTTACGCATAAACATCTTAAAAGATAATTCCAACTTTTTAATCGCACAACTGTGAAATCTCACAATTCTGACTTTATTTCTCAGAATTGCATGATATAAACTCACAATTCTGACTTTATTTCTTAGAATTGCATGATATAAACTCACAATTCGGACTTTATTTCTCAGAATTGCATGATATAAACTCACAATTCTGACTTTATTTCTCAGAATTGCATGATATAAACTCACAATTCTGACTTTATTTCTCAGAATTGCATGATATAAACTCACAATTCTGACTTTATTTCTCAGAATTGCATGATATAAACTCACAGTTCTGACTTTATTTCTCAGAATTGCATGATATAAACTCACAATTCTGACTTTATTTCTCAGAATTGCATGATATAAACTCACAATTCTGACTTTATTTCTCAGAATTGCATGATATAAACTCACAATTCTGACTTTATTTCTTCGAATTGCATGATATAAACTCACAATTCTGACTTTATTTCTCAGAATTGCATGATATAAACTCACAAGTCTGACTTTATAACATGCAATTGCGGGTTTAATTCTCGTAATTCTGACATCTTTCCTCAGAATTGTAAGATATAAACATGCAATTGCAAGTTATAAAGTCCAACTCTGGAATAAATGACTTTTTTCCTCAGAATTGTGACTTTACTTTATATCAAGCAATTCTGACTTTATATCTCCCAATTGCGTGTTATAAAGTTATAAATATGCTTTTCTGAAAAATAAAGTCCGCATTGCGAGATGTATACTTGCAATTGTGAGAAAAAAAAGACAAAATTGTGTGATAAAAATGTTTTTATTTTTTATTCTGTTGCGGAAACGAGCTTCTGTAGAAGACTAGAGTAATGATGCTGAAAATGCATCTTTGATCCCAAGAATAAATTACACATTATTGTATATTCACATAAAAACAGCTGATTTACATTGTAATAATCTTTCAAAATTTTACTGTATTTTTATCAAAAAAAAAAAAAAAACAGCCATGTTAAGCAGGAGAGACTTCTTTCAAAAACACCATAAAACCAAACTTTTCAATCAGTATATCCAGATAGCATGGGTGGTTATTATATTATGTCATGCACATTGAAAGCTTTTGCTTCCTACGGGCTGCACATCTTAATGCATTAAAGCCATTTCATGTGCACTTCAATTCGAAATGATATGTTATAATGATAAGCATCAGCTTAGGGTTTAAAAAAAATCACTGTATTAGAAAAATAGAAAAATTGTTTTTGATAATCATTTGAAACAAGCTCAACATGAATGATGCAAAACTGTAGATACTGTATATAACAACATTCATTTGTTTTTGGTAACACTTTCTAATCACACATGTTCATTAAAATAACACATTTAGTTTTGATTATTTGACAAAATGCTTTAAAGTCAATGCAAACACATCAGAAAAGTTAACTTCTTGATATTTTTTTCCCATCTAAATCAACGATTATAACACATTTTTAAGTGTTTAAAATCTTCACTTTGAACAATATAAATAAGAAAGACTTTACAATAAGGTTGCATCTGTTAATATTATAGTTTGAAAGCATTTTTTAAATCAACATTTAATAAAACAAAAAATTAAAAGTTAATAGACCCGAGTTAGCATGAACTAACAATGAACAGTTGTATTTCATTAGCTAATATTAACAAATAATACTGTAACTAATGTATTACTCATTGTTAATGTTAGTTACTGCATTAACTATTGTAAAGTGTTGTTTCATCACTACAAGTCTAAAACAAATTGCTTTAAAAATGCAAAAATCTTTCATTTAACATAAAAGACACTTGCTTTGATATTTTAATCTATTGCAATGGCATTAATATATTCATTTTGCATTGGCAAATGCTTTTTGGGGCCACTGTACATTAGCATAACATAATAAGGATGTATTTAGTTAAAATTGTTATAAAGTGTCGCTTTATGGGAGCTTATTGTAAAGTGTTACCAATGCATCTATTGTTTCATCACTACAAATCTAAAACAAAATGCTTTAAAAATGCAAAAATCTTTAAATTTAACATAAAAGACACTTGCTTTAATATTTGATATCTATTGCAATGACATTACCACATTCATTTTGCATAAGCCGATGCTTTTTGGGGCCACATGATCTAATAGCTTAATATAATAAGGATGCATTAGTTAAAAAGCGCCACCGTTTCTCTTACCTGTCATATTCAGCATTGTCCTTGTCGCAGCGAGCGTCTTTATGTTTCTGCCAGTCTTTGCCATGTTTGCATGTGGTGAGCAGAACCACATCTTCAGCATTATGGACGTGGTAGAGAGCATTCCTGGTGTCAGATCCAATCCCAGTCAGATAGCGCTTGCCTTTAAAAACCAGCATGTATTTCCTAAACGGAGGGATGGTGTTGTACTTCAAAAAGCCTCGTTCTCCTCCAGTGCGAGGGTGATCTTTGGAGAACAACGGGATGGAGATGTCAAACCTGGGTCTGAAGTTCTCGGTGCTGATGCTGGCTTTGGCCAACATGGCTTGTCCGATATCAAACCCCAGATCCTCCGTGTAATCCGGCCATGTGCCCGAATACAGGTTGAAGATCAGGTGGTTGCGCCCGTTATTCCACAGGTTCAGGTTCTGGATCTTGGTTTTGAGGTTGTGAACGTACTGAGGAGAAAGCTGGTCTCGGTCCAGGGTGTCGAGGTTCAGAACGAAGAGACAAGCCTGTCCCGGGTCCGAAGTGAAGAACCTGGACCCTTCGATGGAGGACAAGATGTTCTGGTAGCTCTCAGACATCTTCTCACCTTTCTGTTGAGGGTAGACGTAGACTTTGAAGCCGTTCTTCTTGCACAGGGAGAAGTCGAAGCACGAGTCCATTCTGCACTTGTGAGACGCAGGGTTGTCATCTCTTCTGTGTCTCGGAGAAGTTCGGACATTGTAGTCTTCGGCTTGGGTCTGATCCCAGGGAATAAAAGCTCGGAGAGGATCTGAGAAGGAAGGCCAGTGTGGATGAGGATCATCCCGCTGATTTGGACTCCTTCTGGAAGATGGTCCCTGCAGGTAAAAGAGGAGAATGAGACACACACCTGCAGAGGACAGAATTAAATAGCGTTTTTTGGCCTGCATGTGTCCTTAGGTCCAGATGGAGCGGTTTGCTGATGAATCTGGAGGTTTTAACTCTTGCTGGACAGCATCTTCTTCCACAGACCTGCAGGGATTTGATGCTCTCGACTTCCACCTTGTGATTCCGATCCCAAATCCAGAGCATGTGGGCGACTTGACCTGAACCCCTTGTTATGGATCTAGCTCTCTCCTTTCCAGTGCCTGGTTCGCGTTAGACAGCATCTAAACTACTGTCTGATGACACCTGACCTGCTCCGGGTCCACGAGAATCATCAGAAAGTACTTTCAGAGACGTGTTCTCGACATCCAGGCTCGGGGAATCAGAGAACTTCGCCAGTGACGGGTCTCACGTGATGTGTGTGGGTCAGAAAGATCCTGTCACAAACTTCCCGGCCGGATAAATCCCCACAAATCCGTGTGTTCTCACATATTTTACGGCTGGAATAAATCCCCCTTTGGAATCGAGCGGTTGTTGTTTTGAAAACATCACAAACGCGTTTTTCTATTCCGTGTTACGCTCATTCAAAGCGCTTCCGACGCTTGCCGACGATACAATGTAACATTCCAGCGCTTTAATCCGAAGCGTCCAGTTGCGATTGTTACATAGTAGCATTCCAATCCCCTCAAGACTCCCGGTGACGTCACGCGCCTCCATCACGCACCGCGCGCTGTGATTGGCTCGCGTCACATCCGCTCGAGCCGACACTCCTGTACTGTAACCCGTTCATGACCACAGCCGAACTGTGTCTTACAGCAACAACTAGGCTACACATCACCGCAAAAAGTGGCATGTGTGTGTTTTAACAACAAATGTAGCCAAAAACTTTTATGTTTGGCACAGTTTGATATTAAAAGAGCTGTTTATTAATTACAACATTAAACAATGCATTAAAATAATTAACAACATAAATATTTGGGTACTTACCAAATACTTACCAAGTAAGCTTGTTAGATTTCAGATTATAAAAATAGATGTACTGTTCAAAATTAATACAATTTAGACACTTTTTTTTTGCTTGTCCAACGTTAGAATATGTTTAGGCTCAATTTTGATCAATTCGTAAAACAAAAGTAAATCATTCTGAAATTTCAAAGATGTATTTATCTTTGTGAATGTTTTCAGTGGCATAGGCTAACTCTCACGGGGACAAAAAATATCCACTGAAAGCATAATAAGTTCTATAAAGTGGACACATATTTTACTAAAAACTTGACTGAAACATGAAAACCAAAAACATTTATACGTGCCACAGTTTGATAGGAAAAGAGCTGTTTTTTTATTGACAACATTATAACAATTTATTACAACAATTATGGCAAAATTAATTTTTGGGTGCACTACCCCTTTAAATGTGATTTTTTTTTTTTTTTTTTTTTTTTTTTTTGCAAGGGTGAATTAAGCTGTATTTTGATTAATATTTCTTTTAAAAGCAGTATTCCATATTTGGATAAAAAGGATCAATTTCAACAGATATAATTACAATAGCCATGTTGAATAGTTGACACTGATTTTTTTGAGGTGAAGTAAATACTACAGAAAAAAGTCATTTATACATAAAAAAGTTAGTTCAGGCAAGAATTTAAAAAAAAATGGTAAATTCTATATTAGCCCTCAATTCAAGCGTGTAGAAGTTAAAGTAAACATAAACATACAAAATTAGGTAAAAAATACTCAACTGAAACTGATGTTCCCATCATGCACTGGGCCTTGATTAATTAATTAGGCTGGTTTTTCACTGTTTCCCAGCTATTTCATCATTACTTGTGTTGTTAGGATTAGTAACATGCCATTTTGTGACTTTTGGATTCAGTTTCTACTCAAAATGAGACATTCATACACAAAAACGATTCATGAAATGTTACCAGGGTTGTGTATCATCCCAGTATTGAGCCCTCTGCATTCACATGATGCCAAACATGTAGATGGTGTCTCACACAATATCTAATATATTAAAATAAAGCATCTACTTTAAAACTGTGGTTTAATTCAAAGAAGCTATACAATTCGAGGTGAAATGAATGGCAAAGGAAACTTCAATGAAATAGATACCAGAGACAATTTATATTGTACATTTCCTGAAGAAAATGTGAAGTGGTGCAGTGGCAAAACTCTCTGTGTTGTACATTACGAACCAACAACCACGTCTGTACGGTGTTTTTGTGCTGAGATATGACTTATACATGTGTTTGTATGGTTACTAGGGCGTTGCTAGGATGTTCTGGGTGGTTGCTAAGGTGTTTTGAGTTGTTGCTAGGGTATTTTGGGGGGTTGCTATGGTGTTTGAGTGGTTGCTATGGAGTTTTTACATAGTTCATAAAATGTTTAGTGTGCATTTAAGGACTTTGATAGTATGGTGCTCAACCTTTCCAAGTTAAATTTTGTCATTTTCTTTGTTAATTTCACCTAATTTAGTTAAGTAGAGTTTACTTGGAAATTTTGCTTAAAAATATGTGTGCAAAAACGTTTTTCACAGTGGATTTTTTGGAGGAAACAAGGCTTTCTAAATGAACATGATTAACTGTGTGAGTTGAGTCGTCGGTCCAGCTGCGGGGTCTGAGACGGCCTGAGACGGGAGGTATTTAAAGCACATTCCTCAGAGGTTGTGGAGCCGTGTCAGGATTCGGGTTCTGCTCCGGGCCGCTGATCAAAGCCCAGATCCTTCTCCTCTCCTTTCTGCACGGCATTCCTTCCATACGCTCACTCTTTCCTCGGGAGATCATATTGCAATATCACATTTTTATTATTTTTATGTGTGAATGTGTGTGACTTCCACAGATTTGTTTTCTTTGCTGATTATTTTTGTATTTAAGTTAAAACGTGTTAAAAGGTGTGCTGATGACATGTTTAATGTAGTGCTGGGCAGCGATAAATTGCATCCAAAATAAAAGTTTGTGTTTACATTATATGCCTTGCTCTGATTGGCTGTAGCTCGTGACATCACGTGAGGTTGAGTCATGCAACAGCTCTGGATATCTAAAGATATCTTTAACTTAAAACAGTAACCTGGTTGCCTTAACATTTTTAAGTTCATTAAACTGGAAAAAGTGAGTTAATACAATGAAGGAGATTAATTTAACCATCAGAAACTGAAAATTATATGTTATCTGAACTAAATAAATTATTTAAGTTGATTTGACAAAAGAAAAAATGTTGTGATTACTACACTGTAAAAAAATATTGTTGGTTTAACTTAAAAAAGTAAGTAACCTGGTTGCCTTAAAATTTTAAGTTGATTGAACTGGAAAAAGTGAGTTAATACAATGAAGGAGATTAATTTAACCATCAGAAACTCAAAATAATAAGTTATCTCAACTAAATAAATTATTATAAAGTTGATTTGACAAAAGAAAATATGTTGTGATGACAAATCTTGAAAATATTTTTTACAGTGCATGCTAGATATTTTTCTGGGCTCAGTGACGCGTCTGCAAGCGTCTTTTGAGGCTCAGATTGGCGAGTGTTCATTGCCCGCTAATCCCCCGTGATTTGACTTGTCGATTTGCAAATCAGGCTTAAAATCATGTAGTGTGAACTAGGCTTTACGCGTTTAGTCTATGTCACGGCATTGTGACATCGCCACCTACTGGCCTGCCAGCAGAACACAGTGTTTCTAGCCATTTTCGTGGATCCATGTGAACGGGGATCGTTTTGACAACGTCGTCGACTGTATGCAAAAATTGCAAAAACGTTTCCTTTTTAGTACATCGTTGCTGTGCAAACGTTCCCTAAGGTGGGTTCACACACAACGCTGTTAGAACGAGAGACGCAGGTCAGTGCACGAAAAAAAGTGGCTGCGTTTTCAATAAGTTAAACTTGTTTTAACTAACGCAAAGTTTCTCAGGGGAACGCAAAACGTTTTGCAAGCGCAAGTTTTGCATGTTTCCTCCTTCTCATATTTTTGTCCCTTTAGGGGTGTAGCATTGTTTTTAAAAAGTTGAAAATAATTAAAGCACAGCATTTTTAGAACGCTATTTCATGAGCTTGTACGCTTAAAAAAAGACGCGAGATGCAACGTCTCTCTAGCCAGTGTTTATATAGAAAAACAATGGAAAAATGATTTGGAGTTTAATGGAAAACGCATTCTGTGCATGTGAACGGCCCAAATTAAAGGAGTAGTCCACTTTTAAAAAAAACTTTTGTTCATAATTTCCTCACCCCCATGTCATCCAAGATGTCCACGTCTTTCTTTCTTCAGTCGAAAAGAAAATAAGGTTTTTGATGAAAACATTCCAAGATTTTCTCCATATAATGGACTTCAATGGGGTCCAAACGGTTCAAGGTCCAAATGAGAGTTTCAGTGCAGCTTCAAAGGGCTTTAAACGATTCCAGAAGATGAATAAGGGTCTTATCTAGACTAGGATCCTTCGAGTCATGACTCGAAAAAAGATTCGTTCATTTTAATGAACGAGTTCGAACAGGAGAGTCACGAACGCGCATCACAGAACAGAGTAATTTGTGCTTTTGTGCTTATAAAACTTAAACTTTTTTTATCTATTTTTTCAATGAGCGATCGTTTCGCTTGATAAGACCCTTATTCATCGTCTGGTGTCGTTTAAAGCCCTTTGAACAGTTTGCACAAACTGTCTTTTGGACCTTGAACCGTTTGGACCCCATTGAAGTCCATTATATGGAGAAAAATCCTGCAGGTTTTCATCAAAAACCTTAATTTCTTTTCGACTGAAGAAAGAAAGACATGGATATCTTGGAAGGCATGGGGGTGAGTAAATTAAGTGAACTACAATTCTTGGTTAGAAAAGTTGAGAAATAAGACTTTATGCACATACAAGGAAGACAACGAAACTATGTAACTAATTCTTAGATAGCCACACATTATATGATGACAAACCTATTATATAGCTAAATTATATCTCTGCTATCAATAAACTACAAGAAAGAAAGTCTTGCACAATCACACTTGGGATGCTTTTTTCATGGTTTTCCCTGCGAGGAATATTAGCAGTAATTTCCTTTAGTAATCTGTGGACCATAAAAAATGAGTTCATGTCATGTTTATCTTCATTCCTAGTGCTCTGATCTCCAGCAGATGTGTGTGATTGGGAAACATACGGATCATTGTTGACATGTTGCTGAAGGTCTGATAATATCTGGAGGAACACAGCTGACTACTACTCCATCAAATACTCTTTGACTCACAGTATTATTAATCATGCAACAAATGAGCCAGAACAAAAACAAGTGTCAGAGTTAACGATGGTTGCCATGATTCAATATGAGTGAGTAAACATTACCTCATATTCTTCACCTGAGCGAACGTTTTTCGCTGTGCATTAATGTGCGTTTGGCATTCATGTTGCTAATGATGTGCTATAAACAGCATGCATATTTATTGCCTATTTTATGTTATTTTACCTTGAACGTTCACTGAGCTCACTGCAATTCATTCTGGGATGCATATGATGCTTTAAAATGCCGTTTACATCAACTCACTGAGCTTTGGCAACAGGACAAGAGGGAAATATACATCAACAATGAAGAAAATGGTTCGTGAAAGTATACAGATATGTATGGAGTGATGAAGAGTTTGCATTGACGTTCCAACTGCTTGACAACGAGACAAATCTGATGTGAAAATTTGGCAAAACAC
This sequence comes from Pimephales promelas, assembly GCF_988280905.1. Classification (NCBI taxonomy): domain Eukaryota; kingdom Metazoa; phylum Chordata; class Actinopteri; order Cypriniformes; family Leuciscidae; genus Pimephales; species Pimephales promelas. The sequence continues at coordinate 35,762,885 of NC_142780.1, forward strand.
AAAACAGTACGCTTGAGTTGAAGTCCATATCCAGCGGTTGTTTAACCAGGGATGTTTATATTGCCGCTTGTCATTCGTTCTCAACCGAACCTTCAGTCTATTGCGAAAGAGCATTACATGGTGCAATGAGCACATCAAAACACAGAAACCAGATACATTTAACAGTCCGGCCTATATGAATGACTACACAAGACAAGCAATACGAACAGGTGTAAAGACAACGTGTCTTTGTGTTATAATCCTCTGAGATCTAGATCTTTCCGTCGATAAAATCTGTGGCAGATTCATTTCGTCAGTACGGAGGTTTAATCTGACTGTCAAAGGCATGTTAATACCAGCTTCCCTCGTTGCGTACATGCAGAACAGCATCATATCAACAGAAGGCTTCGTCTAATCTCTGTGTGTGCTGTTTGGGGAATGAACAGGCTGACACACGTATGACTGACTCCATCGGATAGCATCTGACTTTAGAGTCGGGTGAAAAACTGTCAAGAAACTATTTTGGAGTTCAATGAACTTCAATAGGCCTTATTCAGAATCAGAGCAGCGCCATGACAGGTATGAAAGTGAGGCTGTGAGGGATTAGTCTCAGCCTCAGACGTCACGCCCACGGAACGTTGGCTAAACGTCTGATGCATATGGTACACTTAACTGGAAACACTTCAGGAATGTCGAAGTCGTCATCTGATTGGTTGAATTTTATCGGATTTCCGGGGGGCGTCAGTGTCGCGTTTATTTTCGGTCCGCCGGGAAACAAAGCGCAGATGTGTGATTGCGGAAGAAAAACTGTTGTGTTTATATGAGTGGCCTATGTGAGTGACAATGAGCATTTCTCAAGATCAGCTAAACGTAGTTGTATGTCCCCTCCAATCTATTATGGAAGATCAAGTGAAGTACTTAATTGCGAAGGGTATATCAGCTGCGTTTGTGGACAAACATGAAACAGACGCTGACATCGCAGCTGGCCGATTCAGTATTCATATATAGGTCGCGCACACTGGATTATAAGGCACATAAGATACTGCAGAGTCAAACGTTTGACTGGGTTTGCGTTATGCATCCACTAGATGTGCTAAAGGCTAAAGGGAATGTAGCGAGTGCGCGGCGCCGGAGGTGAGGCGTTTATTTAGTAGGCGTGAGCGCACTGGGGCGGGGACGTAACTTACATTCGTGTGACAAAGCGGACATAAGATGGACATGAGCGAGTTCGTGGGTGAATTTAATAACACGGAGCGTTGTTAGCGCCTCCGGTGACTGCTGACTGACTTGTTGCACACCGGTCTGTTGTTGTGGGTACATTTCCACGCCCCGAAACATGACGCTGAACGAAACGAACTGTAATTGGTTGTTTGACATGTCGGTCTAACGGCCTTATGGGCGGGCCTTGACCAAAGAAAGCTGCTATGAATTCCAGACCTTCAGCCGTCAGTCTGAAGGTCTGGCTACGCGAGACTAGTGAGGGATAGACTTACTGTGTTTCCAATGGCATCCGCTGTAAAAAGCTGAATAAAGCTCCTAGATTACTTACAATTTTCCACAGCTTTTTGTCAACTGACATTTCTTTGAAAGATATTTTTCCAGTGTTTCATGAGCAGAACAATCCGAAAACACATGAAATAACAGTACAGCCCATTGAAGAGATGCAAGTCACAGCCACGCTTTCATTCTCATTGAAAATCAAAGATGGCACTGCCGTGAATAAGGCTAGGTGACTTCAGATGTACTCTTTTGTAATAGTTCATAGATATATTTCTAAGGCCTGAAAAACCTGTTGCACTTGCACTTGTTGCAGATTTTATTATTTAGAAAATAAGTAGTTAGCAATAGGCCTTTATTTTGCACACTATTATTTCCACGACGCTCGTGCCATCGCGCGACTCTGTTGCTCTTTGAAGAAAGTTTGTGTTCGTCATCAACAAAGAAAGGAGGAACAAATGTCTGCAAACTGGAGTGAAGCAGAGACCAGGAGCTCCTCACCATCCGTGCTGAAGCGGAGACTGAAGAGATCGTTCACCAGCCTTGTGTGGGTATGCGCGTGTACATGTTTTATCATCCTGACGTCACGTGCCTCTCCGCGATATTTAAGGGTTGTTTGTGAACGCACTCACAGATCCCGGCAAATTACTGGCAGTGTGAATGAACCGAAATCAAACAATCCTGGGACAAATGCCGGGTCACATTATCCGTGTATTTTCTGGAATCTCTGTGTGTGAAAGGGGCTTTACTAGGTCCCCAACCCGGCGTCGTTACGACGTCACTCTGTAGGCCGAAACGCGGAAGTGAGTTAGCATTTTAGCACTACGGTTCCCTCGCTCTGAAGCCTATGGGTTTTTGCTAAATCGCCTGAAATAAGGTCTGTGGTGAACAAAGCCTCTAAATATTTTCACGTTTTGATCTATGACACAGAACACACCGTTATAACCTGCTGGTTTTTTAAACTTTATTGTGTCTGATTGTGTTTTTTAAAATCTTTATATAGGCTTCAAAATTTATAGCCAACATTTTGGATTAACTTGTAAAGATTAGACAAAACGTGTAAGGGTCACATCTCTTTGTTAAACACAGATCTTATTTTTTTGCGATTTTCCAAAAGTCTATGGGGAAAATGCATGGTTTTCGACTGAGGGAACCCATGCGCCGCTAGCTTCCGAGTTGTCCTACAAAGTGACGTCATCACTTCGGCACTTATCCCGGTATAAATCCCGGGTCGTGTTTGCGTTCACACAGAAGGCGTTCTGGCAATTTCCCGGGATCAACGCGCTGTGTGAAAGGGGCTTAAGAAGAAGAAAACAAAGTGGGGAAATGTGGAACAAAGGAAGCAAGAACAGAAGAACTAAAATAAAACATAAAACGTTGCACCTCTCAACAAGACATGTTTTGAGGCATCCTTCATGACCAGGATGAGTAGCCTAATATCACTTGACTTTTTGTGCAATATTAATACATACCTGGTTCCATACCTAACGCTAAAAGATCTGTTGTCAGCCCTGCGGTTTCACAGCAGGCCAAGGAGACCATTTATATGCAAATACATCTGCCGGTTTCAATGTGTTCACCAACGTTTGATCAAGACGCATTGAGATCAGAGTGTTGAGGTCTCCAGTTGCGTCTTTTCATCTGACACTCACCTATAAATGCTCAGAACCGCCTTTATTTCTATGGTTTCTTGCGCTTCGAGCTTGCTGAGATTTATCACACATTTATCAGCATCTGAGTGCGGCTGCGGCTTTAAACGTAGACATAAATCATGTTGATGCATATGATATTTACAAGGTTTCATGAGCTTGATTAAACCCGAGGGCTCTTTAATATCTCAGTGTTTCTCATGGAGCAAATGAATTTTTGCGTATCTTATATTTTTTCAATCGACCCATGTCTGAAATCAAACATCAGATGTCTCATCAAATTATCTGATCCGAGCTGAGTTCCACATTCATCACGGCTCTGTGAAAACAACACCATTTCCCGGTCAGATATTTCATAATATCCGAATATTCAATAAAAAAAAAAATTATAATGCACAATTCCATCAAAATGTCTGAAAAAACTTGGATGTTTAATGTTATTTATGTCAATAAGACATAGCCTATCAGGTTTCACAATCATGTCAGTTATATTAATTTTTATTTTAAGCTATGTAAATAAAATGTAAAAGTCATAGGCGATAAAAAGTCAAGAATGCGATTTTAAAAGTCATAATTGTTAGATAAAATTCTAAAATATGATAGTCATAGGGCAGGCTAATTATGACTAAAATGACAAAATTATGACATACTAAGTTATCATGAGATAAAAAGCCAAAATTATAGGCTAGGATTAAAAGTCAAAATTATGACTTAAAAGTCCTAATTATGAGATTTAAAAAAAAGAATATCATCATTTTTATTTTTCATGTCTTAATTTGTGACTTTTTATGTAAAAATGTAAATTATGTAAAAATGACTTTTTATGTAAATTTTTTTATAGAAATGGGGTCCATGTTTTCTGTTGTACTATAAATATAATGAACATAAATAAACATCAGAGTATGTGGTAAAAAAACTGTCAAAAGAAGATTATTTAATATATGCACTAAATATTAAATGCATTAAAAAGTTTACACATATTTAATTTATATATATATATATATATATATATATATATATATCATTTATTTATTAATGAAACTCAGTTCTTGAAACTTAATTATTTTAATTATTTCATTGAATCATTTTAATTAAATGTTAATTATATTCATAATAAAATATTTATCTATATATCTATATATATCTATGTATATCTATATATATCTATATATCTATCTATCTATCTATCTATATATATATATATATATATATATATATATATATATATATATATATATATATATATATATATATAAGAAAGTCAGAGCTGTTTATTTATCATTCATAAGTCAAAATGTGTTTTCGGGGCACAGTCATGAATCAGGTCACATATGTTCATATGGCTAAACTAAAACTATACAAATTTATACTAAAATATCTAAACACTAAATTAAATGCATTAAAATTTATATATATATATATATATATATATATATATATATATATATATATTATTTATTTAATTGAATTATTAATGAAACTCAGTTCTTGAAACTTAATTATTTTAATTATTTCATTGAATCATTTTAATTAAATGTTAATTATATTCATAATAAAATATTTATATAAATATTTATCTATATCTATATATATCTATCTATATATCTATATATCTATATATATATATATATATATATATATATATATATATATATATATATAAAATTAGAAAGTCAGAGCTGTTTATTTATCATTCAAGTCAAAATGTGTTTTCGGGGCACAGTCATGAATCAGGTCACATATGTTCACATATATGGCTATAAACAAACAGATTCAGGCCGACACATATGTTGCTGTTCTCCTTGAAAACTGTACAATAGAGATTTTACAGTAAATGCTAAAAACCCAGACCACATGTCAGGGGGATATGAGATTGTGAACCCTGGGTGTCTCGCACATTTTTCAATTGAACCTGAGCATGTGTGGAATTTCAATTGGATAAAATGAATCAATTTACCGGGAGGTTTAATTTGCACATTTTGATTAGTCCCATTTCTCAAAGCTGTTCCCAATGAATACAAACTGTGTCTGATATGCTAAGCAATGCCATCACCTTCACTCATTACCATGCCAAACAGACATTAGAGGAGGGCAAGAGGATTGAACACGCAGACCTGCAGCACCTGAGGGTTTTGTTAACTCTGAGACACTCCAAAGGCCCTTTTATACCCAAGTCACTTCACAGTCACACTGCGGACATCTTTCAATATCTTGATTTTGTGTTTGGTCTCTACTAGAACAGGTTTTCTGCTTGAATGTTGATTATTCTCCTCATATTCTCCATTTTTATTTTTTTTATTTTTTATTAATGCAATGTTAATAAACAAACAGAACAAGTCAAGACATACAAGCAGTAAACAATCTATCAAAACAAGGAGACATTATGATACCAAATACATTAAGAGAGGAGATATGAAAAGAAATAACATTATTTTACATTAAATATTCTCCATTGTTGCGGCTCCTCTCTTCCCAGTCTGTCAGTAACGCTCTGTTTACTTTCTGTCTCTATGAAGCCCCTCCTTCTGAAAAGACTACTGTGCTCTGATTGGTCGGCTGGAGCAGTGTGTTGTGTCCCGCCCCTTTCCATAACCATCAGTTTAACACACTACTAACTAACTCAACCAGGCCCCGCCCCTTTATTGTGCGCATTAATTATTAGGCTATAACGAGGAATATTGTGACGTGGAAGAATTTCAAGACCACAATGGAGGCGTTTCAGGGAGTTTAATGCTCAAAAAGCAACATTACACACTAAAGAACGATGAACATGGTAAAAAAGCACAATATGGACCTCTTTAATGCTGAGAACGCAATGCAAGTGATGATGCATCAATGCATAAAACTAGAAGACACTAAACTCATGTACAGCCTCAAGGCACACTAATATACGTTTATGACTGTGCCATGTCACATTTACAGTGTTTCAGTGAAGCATTGCATTTCCAATGTGACTCAATGTCTTCCACTGTGAAATGAAATCTAAAAATGTGTCTGAAAATCCCACCGTGACTCAGTGAGGTCTAAATTCATTTGGTCTCGGTATCAAAGGCGCAGTAGCTAGATCAATGGCAGAGAATGGCTTCGGGTCTGCAGCGAACGACCCCGTAATTTAAATCAACTTAGCACCGTGACAGAGACTCGGGCCTTTAATGACTAGCCTTTGGTAACTGAATCAAATCCTTAATAGAAGCCAATCAAAGCCTGCAGCAAAACACAGGCAAGGAGCGAAATATATTATCCTCAACCACACATCGATCACGGGGAATATAGTTTGAGGGTCATGTTTAGATGTTGATGATGAGAGAATAGACTAATGAAGTCGTATTTTCCATTTTCTATTGCGTATAAGGGAGAGCATTGTAGGAAATAAGGAATATTGTTTTGCTATTGAATATCCCCTTTAATACACTACCAGTCAAAAGTTTTGGATTGGTAATGTTTTTTAAAAGAATTTTTAAATATTTAAAAGAAGATTAAAAAAAATGTAAACTAGCTGTTAGATGTGAATATCTAGTAAAGTGTAATTTATTCCAGTGAATTTTCAGCATCATTACGCAGTCTTCAGTGTCACATGATCCTTCAGAAATCACTCTAAAATGATGATTAGATCATCAAGAAACATTTATGATTATTATCAGTGTTGAAAACAGTTATTCACATTTTTATTTCAGGATTTTTTGATGAATAGAAAGTTTAAAAGAACAGCATTATTCATTCGACTTCCTGTAGCTCATTGTTCGTTTAGTAACACAACACCGCCCTCTGCCAACCGCTCCACGATAGCCACAACCTGTCAATCACCAGCCAAGCCAAGCCCACCGGCACCTTCCATTGGAGCCGCATCCTGTCAATCACCAGCTAAGCCCCGCCTACCAGCAGTTTCCACTGCAGCCATGAGCTGTCAATCACTGACCAAGCTCCTCCCTCCTTCAAATTTTGACTGTAAACATCCCGCCGAGTGCGCGCGCCATCTTGGTCGGATTCAATGAGAGGAAGCGCTTGCTAACTTCTCTCCGCGGGAGGGGAGAGAAAAGCCTGGCCGCAATCAACACGGATAAGCTAAGTTGAATGGTACGTTATGGAAAATGTGTATTTTTGCGGATTAATGTGCGTGTGAAGTCTAGTTTACGAGCAGGAGAATTAAATTTGACGCCGTTGCTAATCAACAGTTGGCTAATGCTAAATTGCTAACGATAGCTTGAACATAAACTGGCTGTGCAAGCAAGCTGATTTAAAATATAAATCCGTTGTAACTTTAAGTCGTTATATGTGACAAAGAAAGATAATTTATAATCATGTATAATTTATGAGTGAAATAAGCATTGGTTATTTTAAAGCTGACTAGCTCAGCTTGCTAAGAAACAACTTAGCCAAACGCTTGTGTGGAAATTAACGCAATTGTTTTGCATCGTTAATAAATGCATTTTTTGTTATATTTTGCGTGCAATAAACCTTTTTAAAAACTTTGTATTGGATTATATGGCGCTTTGGAGCCGTGGACTTGTTTAATCTCGATTTCGTCATGTTTAAATGTTGGTGTAAAGGCGGGCAAAGCAGGCTAATCATGCAATACAGTTAATCTAAAGATGTGTGTGTGTGAGTGAATGCTTGCGTATGATTTGACTTATGCATGCTTTAGATTAATCTACATATTCTGTGTCTCAAACCCTAGTGAGATGCTGTTAGATTACATTTGTGGCATGTTCAACTGCATGAGACTTTATTGTTGTCCTAGTTTTGAATGAATCCTCTCGTGTCTCCCCCAGGTGTAGCAGAGAGGTCTCAGAGGATTGACCAGACACCAGGGCAATGTTTTACGCCCACTTCGTCCTCAGTAAACGTGGGCCGCTGGCCAAGATCTGGCTGGCGGCCCATTGGGACAAAAAACTGACCAAAGCGCACGTCTTTGAATGCAACCTGGAAAGCAGCGTGGAGAGCATCATCTCACCAAAGGTTCGTCTTTCTGCTGCTTGTTGTCTGCTTTTGGATGGTGTGTGTGTTCATGCATATGGTAATTCAGTTTTTTCTACTCTTCTAAATAGGTGAAAATGGCTCTGCGTACATCTGGCCATCTTCTCCTGGGCGTGGTGAGGATCTACCACAGAAAAGCCAAATATCTTCTGGCTGATTGTAATGAAGCGTTTATCAAGATCAAAATGGCTTTCCGCCCAGGTATTGAATCCAAACACCCGTTATTGTGAAATCATTCGTTTTGGAGCCACCTGGGTTTGCCTGGTAATATTTACTGGAATGCATTGTGTGTTTCCAGGTGTCGTTGATCTGCCAGAAGACAACCGTGAGGCTGCGTACAACGCCATCACTTTACCAGAGGAGTTCCACGATTTCGACCAGCCTCTTCCTGATCTGGAGTAAGACTTTTTTTTATTTTTTATATATATATATATATTTTTTATTACATTCATATTCTGTCTGTATTAATCATACTCGTATGGTAATTGTCTGTAAAAATAATTTACATGGCACCTAAATAAAAAATAAATTCTAGATAGATAAAACTCGATTTACTGATTGTGGAGTGAGTTTTATAAGCACATGAAATGCTTTTTATATCCTTGCATTTTATCTCGAAACGATGTCATTTCTAATAATATGGAAATTAGTGGGAAGTTAATGCAGCTTCTTATTTACATGAGGTAAATAAAGCTGCCTATTTTCATTTTTAATTTTACGTATGATAGCCTACATATTTAAGTTGTATCATAAATTGCTGCCACTATAACGGCCCATTTCAAATGTGTACGTTTGTTCTCTCTCTCCTTTTTGTTCGCTGAGGTGGATCTATGATGAAGTGTTGTTCTTGTAAACACTCTCCAGCATGTCAGTAATAAGTGTACAGCGCTCGGAAGTGATCAAAAGGATTTAAACAGTGAATTTTGACGTGATATCTTGTAAATTCGGGCGGCAATACGTTGTCCAAAAAATGACATTTTGGATCCGGACGATAATAAAATCACAGGCTAACCCTGTAAATGTTGAATTTGCCGCCTGAATAGGGCTATAGTCAGTGTATGGGTCAAAAACAATGCAATTTTGACCATTTTGCTTGATATAAAACTACATCGATGTCCTTGATTCCTTTTTAAAAGTAATACTTCTGTGATAATCTGCTACTACCGAATGTGTTCTCTTTGCATTTGTCATTTATAAGTTAAAAATGTGTGTTTCAGTGATATAGATGTAGCACAGCAGTTCACCCTGAACCAGAGTCGTGTTGAGGAGATCACCATGAGGGAGGAAGTCGGAAACATCAGCCTCATGACCGACAATGACTTTGGTAAAAACTCATGAGCTGTTTGTTTCTCGCATCTGAACACCAGAGTCACACACACACATCCATCTGAACACCAAAGTCTACATATGGAGATTGCGATTAGTCGTGCAACGCTATTAGTAAGATAAGTGTTGCGGTCCATACACTCCGTAACCTGACACTTGTGATGTAATGTCAGGTGACTTCGGCATGGATGACCGTGAGATGATGAGAGAGGAGAATGCGTTTGAGGTGGACATCATCCATGGATCCTCTGCCTCGAACCTGCTCCTGGAGGCGGAGCCGGGCCCCGCCCACCTGCCCGACAAACCCACGACCCTCGACTACGACGACTTCGGGGACAACAACCTGGAGAACAGCGACGGGGGCATTCTGAGTAAGTTCATGTGTGTCTGACCCGTGATTAGAGGTTCGGGAAACATGAGGTCATGCATGAATCGCGATCTTCTAACGCTTTGTATCCATTCACAAATTTCAAAAACTGATTTTCTAAAGCGTTACACTTCTTTAATGTTTTTTTTTTAATTATTTAAATTAAATTCTTGATGTGTGATTGACTTTGATCCTATATTTTGAAACACATTTTTTTTTCTGGGTAATAAAAGTATTTTGTTGCACTTTACGGTTGTACAATTTTATTGCGAGAAATAGTAGTTCATGAAATGTGCTTAGTATATGGTTAGGGTTAAGGATTTCTCTAGTAATTTAGCAAACTTTACTGTAATAACTTTAGTAAGATGTAATATAAAGTGTCAAAAAATATTTGTAATTTGTAATATTTGAGATTCCTGTTTATTTCAGTGGATAAGATCCTGAGCAATGACGATGGTGGCGGTATATTTGACGATCCTCCAGTTATCCCTGAAAGCGTGATGATGCCTCAAGATCACGGCGACGATGAAGACGACTTTGATAATTTTTCTCGTGAGTAGATCCTAGAATTATTCTTGGCTATTGAGTGAATCTATTCATCTTATTTCCCAACGAGCTGTTTTCTGTGCATGTGTGTGAACTATATTATAGGGTTAGTTCACCCCAAAATGTAAACTCTGTCAGTAATTAGTTGAATAAAGTCACTATTTTTGTTTATTTTGTGCACAACGCTTGATAAACTTAAGGTTGAGCCACTTGGACTATTTTAACAACATCTTTAATAACTTTCTGGGCCAGCGAGTTTCAATAACAGAAGCCTATGGAGGAGTGAGACAGCTCTCAGATTTAATTAGAAATATCTTAATTAGTGTCCCGAAGATGAACGAAAACAACATGAGGGAGAGTCATTACTGACAGAGTTTTCATTTTTGGGAACTAGCCCTTTAAAAAACTGTGAGATTAACTTGATGCACAGAATGGTATTTCTTGACATGTGAGTAACTTTATCCTAAATTTTCAAGCACATTTTATTCTTAAGGTTAAATGAATTACAATTAAATACTGAGAAATGAACTAATTACTTGGGGTTACCATCGGAAAACCTAACTTTTTCATATTTAAAAAATGCAAAACTTTCTCTGATACACACTCATGAGGGATTACAGGGATCATTTCTGTGATGGGAAATTTCTTGTTTTAAATGTCCAGTCAATTATTATAAATTACATGTATGAACGTAATGCCATTGCCCCTCATGACACTTGTGCATTATTTCAGCTCCTGGCGGTCCTGACAGTCCCGAGTCTGGACCAGTCGAGCCTCTTCCCAACACCACAGACCAGACCGAGCAGACCACACTGGTGCCCAACGAGGACGAAGCTTTCGCTCTTGAGCCCATCGACATTACTGGTAAAAATTAACCATAAATTCATATTTAACCCCTTATCGTTCCCTCGGGTCATTTTGACCAGGAAATCATTTAAGTTTTTAAGTTTGTGTTCATCGGACTTTAATTGCACTTGAACCGCTAATACGCAAAAAATGTTTTAATGGATTTGAGGTAATTTTAAAAAGTAACTTTCTTCCCTCTCGGGTTAATTTGACCCCCTTAGGAATGAATGGGATGCGAGGAGTGCTTCGGTACACATGGAAAACATAAAAATGCTAACTTTACCAAGAAATTATTTTACAATGTCTACATGTGCATCTGAATGCATAACTGAAGAGAAAGTGACTTTAGGACCTAGCAGAACAGCTCATTTGCTCCATGTAGAGCATAATATAGAGCATATATAAGCCCATCTAATGGCTAAAGTCATGAAATATCATGGTATTAAAAATGTTCCGCTCGAGGTCGGACAAGAAACCCAATGTAAGATGCTTTGACCCGATTTAAAAGGGTTTTTTTTTAAAGTGAAATTAAGTATAATTTTAGGACTTTGGGTCATTTTGACCCGCGAGCGAAGGATGATGCTACATATTAAATTTTGTGCCTGAATATCACTTAATACAACACTTGTGGTGTGTCCTCAGTGAAGGAAACCAAGGCTAAGAGAAAGAGGAAGCTCATCGTCGACAGCCTGAAGGAGCTGGACAGCAAGACCATCCGGGCCCAGCTGAGCGATTACTCCGATATCGTCACCACGCTGGATTTGGCTCCTCCCACTAAGAAGCTGATGATGTGGAAGGAGACTGGAGGCGTAGAGAAGCTCTTCTCATTGCCGGCTCAACCTCTCTGGAACGGGCGTCTGCTGAAGGTGATGGGTTGATCCTGCGTCTCTTTTAAAGGGATAGTTCGCCCAAAAATGAAAATTAGCCCATGATTTACTCGCCCTGAAGCCATCCTAGGTGTATAAGACATTCTTCTTTCAGACCAATATAATTAGAGTTAGCCTATAATAAAAAATGTCCTCCTGGCTCTTTAAAGCTTTATAATGGGAGTGAATGGCTGTTTGTGTTCTAAAGTCCATAAAAGTGCATCTGTCCATCAATCTTTTATGATTGATGGATGTCCTTTTTTTTATGATACAGATGCGCTTTTGTGATGGACAGATGCACTTTTATGATGGATAGATGTGCTTTTATGATGGATAGATGTGCTTTTATGATGGATAGATGTGCTTTTATGATGGATAGATGCACTTTTATGATGGACGGATGCGCTTTTATGATGGACAGATGCGCTTTTGTGATGAACAGATGCACTTTTATGATGGATAGATGTGCTATTATGATGGACAGATGCACTTTTATGATGGATAGATGCACTTTTATGATGGACAGATGCGCTTTTGTGATGAATAGATGCGCTTTTATGATGGATAGATGTGCTATTATGATGGATAGATGCACTTATGATGGACAGATGCGCTTTTATGATGGAAAGATGCGCTTTTATGATGGATAGATTCGCTTTTATGATGGATAGATGCACTTTTATGATGGACAGATGCAATTTTATGATGGATAGATGCACTTATGATAGACGGATGCAGTTTTATGATGGATAGATGCACTTTTATGATGGATAGATGCACTTTTATGATGGACGGATGCGCTTTTATGATGGACAGATGCGCTTTTATGATGGATAGATACACTTTTATGATGGACGGATGCGCTTTTATGATGGACGGATGCGCTTTTATGATGGACAGATGTGCTTTTATGATGGACAGATGCACTTTTATGATGGATAGATGTGCTTTTATGATGGACAGATGCGCTTTTATGATGGACGGATGCGCTTTTATGATGGACGGATGCGCTTTTATGATGGACGGATGCGCTTTTATGATGGATAGATGTGCTTTTATGATGGACAGATGCGCTTTTATGATGGACGGATGCGCTTTTATGATGGACGGATGCGCTTTTATGATGGATAGATGCGTTTTTATGATGGATAGATGCACTTTTATGATGGATAGATGTGCTTTTATGATGGACGGATGCGCTTTTATGATGGACGGATGCGCTTTTATGATGGACAGATGCACTTTTATGATGGATAGATGCACTTTTATGATGGACAGATGCGCTTTTATGATGGACAGATGCGCTTTTATGATGGACAGATGCACTTTTATGATGGATAGATGTGCTTTTATGATGGACGGATGCGCTTTTATGATGGATAGATGTGCTTTTATGATGGACAGATGCACTTTTATGATGGATAGATGTGCTTTTATGATGGACGGATGCACTTTTATGATGGATAGATGCACTTTTATGATGGATAGATGCACTTTTATGATGGACAGATGCACTTTTATGATGGATAGATGCGTTTTTATGATGGATAGATGCACTTTTATGATGGATAGATGCACTTTTATGATGGACAGATGCACTTTTATGATGGATAGATGCGTTTTTATGATGGATAGATGCACTTTTATGATGGATATATGCACTATTCATCTAAAAGAAGAATGGCATAGACCCCTAGGGTGACTTGATGGTGAATAAATCATGGGCTAGTTTTAATTTTTAGGTGAACTATCCCTTTAACATCAGTGTGTTAAAGCCCAGGGCTGAAATCACAGTAAATGTTTGTGTGTGTTGCAGATGTTCACTCGCTGCTTGACTCCACTGGTGCCTGATGAGCTGAGGAAGAGGAGGAAGGGAGGAGAAGCTGACAGTCTCGAGGACTTCCTGAAGGAGCTGGAGAACCCAGAAGTGCCCAGAGAGGAGCCGCTGGGTCACAGGAGTGACGTGATTGGTAAGCTTTTGCGTCGCTACGCAAGCTTAAACGAGCTGTGTAGTATATTTAGGAGGATCTGTTGACAGAAATGCATCATCAGTAGTGATGATCAGTTGGGATCATTTTACTGACTCTTGTTCGATCTCGTTCATTAAAGCGAACAGATCTTTTTTCGAGTCAATTTGGGGTTTTTGGGAGGTTATAAATGTTATACTTTTAACAGCCAAATTCCCCAAAAAACATCCACCTACGTAATCTTGATCATATTCTGAATTAAGAAATCATTAAAATGCAGTCAAAGTAATTGCTTTATCTTCAGAGTCTTTCGTTCATTTGTCACGTGACAGACGCAATGAACTGAATGAGCCTCCACTAAATATCATATACATAACTATGTTTTGAGTGGTTGCATAAGGACTTTACATAATGAACCGTTATGGTTTTATTACCTCAGAATGAGCCATTTCTATCTAAAAACCGAACGGACAAACTTTGACGGACGGCCTTGAACAGATAAACGTGTTTCATCGCTGTTTGTTAACTATGTTAATGCTATGCTAATCAGTTTGAATAAGGAAAACGATATCTTTGTCGTAGTATCCTTTCAGTGGTTAAAGTTACAGCAGTCATTGCATGTATTTTTGTTCTATTATTATCTATTTACCTTTTTTAGAATTTGAAAGATAATAAAGATTTGTCAGATAAGTGAGATCTCTGTAGTCCTTGAAAACCAAAAAAGTAGTATTACATTTTACAGTGCATGTAGGAACCCTGTATTTAGGGGTTCGGTAGCATCTACAAGATTGAAAACCCCAGGCTTTCTCACATGTTGTAGTCATTTAAAAAACATTTTTGTGCCCTACAGATCAGACCATCATGGAGGAGCACAGTTTGCTTCAGGCGTCCTCTATGGAGGGCAGCAGAACCGCTCTTGACGAGTCCATGATGCCTCCTCCATCTCGCCAGCGGGGAATCAAGCGCAAGTCGCTCGAGAAAGAAGCAGCGTTGCCTGTAAGTGACGTTAAATCAACCAGGGGTGCTTTTCCCGAAAGCATCGTTAGCAAACTATGGTCGCAAGTTCGGTCGTTACCAATAGAGTTCAATGGAAATTGCGACCATAGTTGGCTAACGATGCTTTCGGGAAACGCACCCCAGATAATTAGGGATGCGCCGATCTGGTGCTGGGCGGTATTGCCGGTTCATACCGAATACCGGTGTTTATTTTTGTTATAAAATGAGTTTTTAATATGGCGCTTTAACAACATTGGGAACGTGGCGCGACACTGTTTGAGAGTTGTACTGGTGATGTGTGTTACTAAGCCTGACGATGAAGATGGTTTAAGATGGTTAAACTATAATTGATAGCCGTCAAATTATATTACAGTGTGTCTTATACATTGGTTCACAATATCAACACTGGCCGCCACAAATAGATTTTCCAAAAGGCTTTGACATCGTTGAATAAACATGAACACTGGGCGTTTCAAAGTCAAACCGCGGCGCAGGTGTTTTTCTATGAGGGAACTGACTGTCTTCAGAAAAGTTTCAATGTTATTTTCATTCAATCTTTCCTGATAAAGCGACGTTTATGAGCGGAATCTGCTTTGTGTTCAGCCGTTACCGTGGAAACTGCTTTGTGTTCAGCTGTTACCGTGGAAACTGCTTGCCCTTTACGTGGAAACTGCTATGTGTTCACCCGTAACCGTGGAGACCGCTGTTTCTGCCGCTCCTAAAGTGCCCTCTTGCTGGCTGTAAACCGCATCATTTTGTGGGGCCTTGCAAACCTGTATTAATAGTGTGGCATTATTCGACAATATTCACTCATAACTGTAAAATAGGGCGTTTTAAAGGCCTAGAGTCCGAAATTTTCATATTCGTTTTTCGTATTGGTGATTGTGTGGCTCTGAACTGTCAAAACACCATTCAAACTGCTTGCTACGGATGCGAAAAACGTAGAAAATTCATTTTTGAAAATGAAAATAAAATCAAAAACAAAAGCACAAACTAATTATATTATCCTGCATTTGATGACCTAACTTTCATAAAAATATACTTGTAGGTTTAAAATTCCACATATGGCACAACAAATATTTTAGCAATGTTTATTTTAGTAATTATTGCGTGTTATAGTACTATTCTATTGTGCGCCATCTGTTTGACACACTCGTTAAGCTCGAATTTTAACGGAGATTCACTTGCAGAAGCTCGTCGTCTGCTGACAGTGAAATGGACATTTGTTTTTACAGATGGAGAATATACCTGTGAAATGTAAGTTGAGCACTGAGGAAAGTAGAGCCCGACCGATAAAGGATTTTGAAGGCCGATACCGATACAATATTTTTGGGTTTTTAAATCCGATATTCCGATATATCGGCCGATATTTTTTTTTTTTTATTAAATATTGTTGGATTTCACACACGTGTAAAAGAAAAGCGAACTTTTCTGCACTAGATACGTTTGATACTTTTTCTCTAAATGTCTAAATGTTCACTCCTCACAAGTATAACTTACATTTTACAATGCAGGGACTGTAACTAGAGATATGCTAGTTATAAATACAGTAATAATTACTTTATTTAGGCAGGAGAAGTTAATTATGGTTTCCAAGCTCATTAATGTTAACGTTAGCGGTCCATTAGCTAGCTTTGTGGTTAGCTAGTCTATGATGAGCCATAATTTAGCAATAGATAACATCATACTGCAAATTGTAAAACATACATTTTCAATATAACAGGCCTAGGAGAGATGATTGAAGCGTGTTTTGTCCATTTTTATTTTATTTTTTAAATATTAATTTATCGGCCATTATAACTGACGATACCGATATTATGGAAAATGCCTAATATCGGCCGATAATATCGGTCTGGCTCTAGAGGAAAGCACCACATCTCAAACGCATTAAACAGCGCATGTATTTATCTGCCAGTCTGCAACAGTATCTATCAGAGCATCTGACAGGACAAGCTGCTCTAAACTTGTTAACTATATCTTACCAGTCATTTTGAAGCCCTTAATATAAGCTTGTGTCATGTTTAGGACAAATTGTACACTGCAGCAGCTCACACTGCGACCTCCGCTATTTTTCAGATGTGCTCATATCAAACTACTGTATCGATATATATATATATATATATAAATTTTGAAATGCCATTTGGAATTTTCTTCTAAAATTATCATTTTTATCAAGCTTGTATATTTAAGTTCAGTAATTTCACTTAAATGGCAATGAAGATTACCTATTAATGGGCTTTATGCCCAGCTGCACTACTTCCTGAACTTCAGCCAGCTTCTTGTTTCCTGTCTGCCATTATTGGCCAAATTGATTAATTCAGGTGTGTCTGATTATTGTTGCCATGACAACTGAGGTCAGGCACACCTGGATTAATCAATTTGGCCAATAACTGCAGACAGGAAACAAGTAGCTGGCTGAAGTTCAGGAAGTAGTGCAGCTGGGCATAAAGCCCATTGTCATTTAAGTGAAATGACTGAATTAAATACACAAGCTCAATAAAAATGGTCATTCTAGAACAAAATTTCAAATGACACTTAGAGGCTTTTGCATCTGAACTCTTCATATATATATTCGTTTCACAAAAATATATCGTACAAACTTGATATACTGCCCAGCCCTACCATGAAGTGTAAAAAAAAAAGTAATTTTTTCCCCGAATTGACCAAAGCGCTCCAGAGGGATAGTAAATGTTCTGTGCACAATTGTCGTTCCAGCAAATGGCAGTGTTGGATCAGACGCTTCAGCCCGTGGATCAGTCCGTCCTTTCCCATGAGCTCGAGATGCCCCAAGTGGATCTTCCTCCTGAGGACATCACAAACCTCTCTACACTGGTGCCAGAACTGGACCTGCTCGACGACAAGGGCAAGGAGAAGGACAAGGACGACAGCGACGAAGAGGTGAAATCTCTCAAAACACTTCACGATTCTGAATAGACGACTGAACCAAATATCATGAAGTTTACTAGAGGTTCTGACAAAATGTTAATGTAGTCGATTTAAGAAATAATATTTTCATGATTCAATAACTTGCTCATGAGCAGTGTTGGGTAAGTTACTCTAAAAAAGTAATTAATTACTAGTTACTAATTACCTCTTCAACAGTGTAGTTAGATTACTGTACTAATTACTCTCTCTAAAAAGTGTTTAATTACTTTTAATTGCTAATTAGTTTCAAAAATCCCATATCAATCTCAACCAGCTGAATAATACAAGGATAGACGTGAATCTGTTTTAATTCTTTCAAATAAATACTATAAAATTGCATGAATTATCTTTAAACTGACGAAGGTTACATTATAAAAACATACTTTTTAACATCAGACAATACATTTTGATGTTAAACCCACGATTTTTTTGTGTCTGATCTCATGATATTTCACACTTTTTTTTCATTCGTATTTTACAATAATTCATATGAATTTGTACGAGTGCGGTCGTACGACCTCATAAAATGCATATGAATCGCTGTGAGATCGGATTGATCTATACACAGTATTTACCTCAATTACATCAGAAGTAACTGTAATTAAATTACAGATAAATGAAGAGTAATCCCTTACTTTACATTTTCAAGGGAAAAGTAATTAAATTACAGTAACTAATTACTTAGTAATTAGTTACACCCAACACTTGGTTCATTACAAGATGAATCAACATTTTTGAACGAATCTCTTGAATGAATGATTGAATGACAAGTACATTTTGAGACACTTTGTCGCAACGATGTAACATACAATCTTCATCTGAAGCAAAGATTATTTACTTTATTTGAACCGCTTCAGTGATACAGTGCGTTTAAAAATGATCCCGTGTGTTTGCAAAGCAAATCGTTCACTGTGTCATTTCAGAATAAGCTCACGTGTGTTTGAATCGCGATCTTCTAACGATGCAGCTCCAATATTGGTGTTACTGATAATTGTTGGATTTGTTTTGAACATCAGGGCGAGGAGGGACAAGGAGACCAGGACCAAGAGGAGAGGCGGTGGAACAAGAGGACTCAGCAGATGCTGCACGGCCTTCAGGTTTGTGTTTGGACGATGTACAGTCGAGCCAAAAATTAGTCACACACCAGATATCATTATTTTACTAGTGTAATCAGGACTCTATAGTTAATTTCTGTAAATGAGGAGAGCAAAATAAAGTAAACTCATATATTACACCCAAATATTCTTTTTACAGTGACATTATTCAACATGAAGCATTGCTTGGTCACTGGTTGAGCTAAACTGCTAGTATCTAATTGTGTGGTTAAATTTAATAAATATTCAACATAATTCATGTGTGAGAGTCCAAAAACAGTCAAATATCCACTGATCTGAGAACTCTGTTCATATTTTATTACTATTTACTAAACTATAGCGAATAAACTGTGATAATGTGAGATAATGCTAGAGGAACTATTAATTAGGGCCGCCCCCTAATATTAACCGTTAGTCGATCACATTTTTATTAGTCGTTTAGTTGCAGAAAAATCCCCTGCGAAATCACACAGATCGTTATCGGCAGGAAATCCAAACATTTGCTTATCATTTATTAACATCAGATATGGCTAATCACTTGAAACATGCAAGTAGCAGCAACTGTACATGTCGCTCGCTCTAATGTTAACCTAGATAGTAGGGCTGGGTATTGACAAATTTCACAATTCGATTCGATTTCGATTCAATATTGATTATTTTGGATATCAGTTACAATAAATGGCAAATTTCCTCAAGGGAATTAAATCTCTTAACTAATGCTGTAAACTACGGGAGTCTAGTTGTAGCCTACTAGGCTTTATATGAAATTAATAATGAACTGTTTTGTAGTTATACAAACACTTAAATTACACTTTTATTTATTTTTATAATAAGAAGATTGTATGAAATATAAACATTTAAATGGTGTCTGTCATAAAACCTTGCCAGATTTATTCAAATATGCATTAAATATTGAAGAACATTAAGATTATAATGCATATGTAATATGGTGTATATATTTAGCAAAATGCTCCTCTCTAGAGTTATTTTTTCTAGCTGACTAACGAGTTTATGTGGGTTTTCTGAGGTAAATATGACCATACATTGATTACAAGCTGTTTAACTGACGTCTTTCCACGGTTGAAAGGCTGATTGAGCGAATCAATGTGACATGATACGGATTTCGATAAGTTGTACTCTATCTTTAACACACTTTCAGATGCTCATTCATGTTTATTTGGCGCTGTGACTGGTATTATTAAGCCGGAAGAGAGATCAGCGCTGCTGCTTCTCCAGAGCGATCTCACGCCACAGCGACAAAACGTTATTTATGTTTTTGAATTTCTAAAGAAAATGGACGTAATTTGAAAATTGAGACTTTTTCATGTCAATAGTAACAAAGGACAAAGATTATTATATATTTTTTTGGATTCAAATGAAACAGGATTACTAATCGATTCTTGAGATTTAAGAATCGATATCGGTTCGTAAAAACGAGAATCGATTAATATCGAGAAATCGATATTTATTACCCAGCCCTACTAGATAGACATTATTACGCTATTATAAGGCACATAGCAGCAACCCAGGTTTTGAAAGTACATATGAGATGCAGAATGTTTTCTCAGTCTCTGTTATGTTTGACAGCGTGTGGTGGCTAAAACCGGAGCCGAGTCCATCAGCCTCCTGGATCTGTGCAGAAACAACAACAAGAAGCAGGCGGCGGCCAAGTTCTACAGCTTCCTGGTGCTGAAGAAGCAGCAGGCCATCGAGCTGACGCAGGCCGAGCCCTACAGCGACATCGTGGCCACGCCCGGCCCGCGCTTCCACATTGTATAGACGCCGACTCCGTTCTGTTTTTAGTAGTTGTATTTAACAGGTTTGTTTTGCTACTGTTGCTTTTTGTATCTGTTTTTGTTATTCGGGGCCAATTTAAAGATTTTCAAGTTTCAAGTCAAACCCATGGAAGATCATGAAAACATTGTATCCACAAAGTATAAGTTGTTAAATGCTTAGTACACGTTGGACCTCTATATTGACGAGACCGTCGGGATCTTTCGGATTCACTACTTGTTTGGTTTTCTTCCCTCCTCATTGTTCTGTTTTTATTTCCCTTCATAAGCTTTATCCCTGTGAGTTTTACATTTGTAGTACGTTAGTTATGTGTACATTTTTAACTTTTTAATAATGTCACAGTTGAGAGACAAAGGTTTATTTTTGGAAACCCATTTGGATTTAATTACACAATAGTTCAATGTTTTGTATCTCTCTTTTAATGGCAATTATGATTATTAAAGGTTTCTTAAACTCCTAAATAAAATTGGAATTTTTATGCACTTGATTAAATTTTGATATGGATTGAAAGTCAGTTATGTTGCTCTCATTTTACCTGGTTATTTAGTGTGTGTGAGTGTGTGTATATATATATATATATATATATATATAATGTAAATTATTTATGAATCTAGAAAACCTAATAGGAGACACTAAGCAAGGTAATGTTCTGCTAAAATAATTATTTGACCAGGCTTTTACAAGCATACAAACCCACTAAACAGTTTAATTGTAATGAAGATAACTGCAGTAATAAGTTATGACGACATTATAACATACTACCGTTTCAAACGTTCACCGTTCAATAATGCAATGTTTCACATGCTAATAATAATATGCTGCCATTGCGTGGTCAGTCAACTTTTGCGTGAGTTGCTTAATTATTACGTGATTAATATACAAAATACAACATTTTGCTTTTAAATTTAGGATGGAGTAATTGAGAAAGCATATTTAGCCCGCCAAATCGCGACTCTTATTTTGAAATTGAACCGTCACTGAACGTACTTAAGTTGGACTATGTCGCTATTTCCTTCTAGAAACAAACTTCGTTGCTTTATTTTTTCTGTTATCTCAGAAAAGCTGATTTGAAACAATCTGTATTTTAAAAAGCGCTATATAGATAAAGGCGACTTGAACTGCGGCTCTTATTTTGAAGAGTCTTCGCGCCGGAAGTGGTCGCATTGTTCCGGAAGAATCTTCTTCCATGTGCTTCGGCCCGATTCCGCTCTTCTTCCGACAATGGCGACCCGTAAAGAACCCGCAGCTTCGGCTTCCAGTCCTCTGGATTCCCCGGTGAAGCAGATCCAGATCGACGGGCTGGTGAGTGATCATTATTTATGCTATTATGATGTTTTTGTGTTTCGGGCTGAAGGGTGGCAGGGGGAGCTCGGCGTTCATCGTTTACTCGAACAGCAAGAACACTGGGGAAAACAACACAGTAATGCTGTTAACTAGTTTTGTGGACATGTACTATAGTACTACCAGGGTTTCAACATGGCATTAATGTATAGTGGTTGTAGATGGCTATCATATCTGTTATAACGATAAACCATGGTAGTTTGAGATATAACGTTACCCAGCTTCTAAAGTGAACATGGTTTCTGGCCTTACTAAAAATACAATGAGAACTTTACAATAAATTAATTTAAGTAAATAATATCCCAAATACAGCATTTTTGCTTTTAAATTTAGGTTGAAATAACTGAGAATCGCATATTTAACCCGCCAAATCGCGACTCTTATTTTGAAATTAACCATCAGTGAAGTAAAGTGTACAGCGTATCTTATACTGTACATTTTGATATTGTTGTTTTTGTGAATTATGATTGCTACCGATCAAACGTTTGGGGTCTGTAAGCTATATATGCGCAGTAAGAATTATGAAATGTTAGTTGCTGTCTAAAAGTCGTTTTCTATGTGAATATATGGTAAAGTGTCATTTATTCCTATGATCAATTTTCAGCATCATTACTCCAGTCTTCAGTGTCACATGATGATTTGATGCTCAAGACACATTTATGATTATCAGTGGTGAAAGCAACTTCACAATTAGGTAGAAACTGTCATACATTTTATTTTACAGGATTCTTTGAATAGAGAGTTCAAAATAACATGTATTTGAGATAGAAATGATTTGTGACTATAATTGGGCGAATGTCATATCATTAGCTCTGTAAACGCAACTTGTGCCAAGACTTTTTTTTTTGCTTATTGTATTTTTGCAGCTTCTTTCATCTGTTTTCTTGTGTTATTTTCCAACTCATTCTGCTTCTTCACACAAACCGGCGATTCCCGTCAGATAACGGCTGAAGTTCGAGTACAAAGATTGTAGTTTGGCTTTTGGACTAAACCCTCCAATTAACGTCACAGTAATGCGCCTGGATGGAAGTGTGTGTGTGTGTGTTTGTGTGTGTGTGTGTGTTTATGGATGCACTATACATCCCTGCCAAAAGAGGGCGATGTTGTCTCAAGAAAACACTCTGTGATTATCCGCTATGTTTCGGACTCTGGTTGACCTTCATTCTTTCCAATTAGCATTATTTTCACCCATCCTTAAAGTTGCAGTTGTGTTTGTGTTTTCGTCTGTGAGCACAGGAGAAGATGTTAGGCGGACGGATAGATCTACTCTTTTACATATAATGAGAGTAGATGATTTACAACTGCTCAGTTCTCCAAAAAAAGGTTGTGTATTTGATCTATTTTTTTTTTTTACAGTATTTTGCCTTTGCTTGGTTAGCAGACTGAAACTCATTATCCAAATTGCTATTTTTTTTAATCTCATCCAGAGTTCTCATCTTGTTTACGCTTGTTAAATGATAATAAAAATAAGCATCGACTTTAGATGCGTCATTGATTGACAGCCTGTGTTATTGGCTCTCGTGTGTCACATGACTGATTGAAGTTTGAACACAAATGAGGTTTGCTGTGACGGATGATCGTCTGTAATTAATGTCAGGGAATTTTGATAGTACTAATTCATTTTCTTCCTCTCCATCAATATTGATGACAATTTTAATTTTGAGTGAACTTTTAATTTAATTTTTGTGCTAAGAATTGTGATCATGCCTTTATCCAATTTTGACAACGTTATATTCACATTTTGGGAACAATATATACAATTCTGTTAATTTAAGGTTAGGAAATTCTACTCATATATATATACATATATATTTTTTTTAAAAACAAAAATATATTAACTAATTAATAATAAAAAACGAACAACAAATTAATTGACTGTAACATCAATGTTGACAATTTTCAAATGAGCCTAAATATTTGACTTCATTTCGTTTTTTACCATATTGGAATCGATAAGAATGGGAATCGAAGTCGAAACTGGAATTGCTAAAATTCGAACGATACCCAACACTAATAAGGGGGCGGGGCTTCAGATTCTGAAGAGCATTTGATTGGACAGAAAATCTTTTTTTTTTTTTGATTGGACAGGAAATCTTTTTTTTTTTCGGTTGATGCTCTTTTTTTTTATTTTTATTTTTTTTATTTTTTTCAAAAATTGCTTTACAATAGTGCAAACATGCGCCTCTTAAACATCTGGATCATTTCAACAATGTATATATTGATCAAGTAGAATCATTCTTGCACAAACAGAATAAAGAAAGAAAGAAGAGTGAAAAAAGAAACAAACAAAATAAATAAAATAAAACAAACAGCAAACAGGTAGGCTACTAATCATCTTGGTACATGAAAGATCTCATCATATTTCTTCAGAAAAGAAAAACATTTTCTATTATCAATTTTCCTAAGAGATTTGATTAAATAATTTACTTCACATAAAAACTCATAATTTTCATAAGAAATCTTTGCTTGTGAAAGTAAAATTTTTGGACGGGAAATCTGATGAGACGCTGAAGTGCGGAGTGATGTCATCAGAATAATTAATCATCATGGCGGAAGTGGAAGACTAGGTTTTGAACGCTTATATTTTCTAAATGCGAATGTCATTGTTTTTGGAGCGCACTAGCGTTTCGATAACATTAAAGGAACACTCCGACTTTTTGGGACTTTAGCCTATTCACCTTACCCCCCAGAGTTAGATAAGTCCATACATACCTTTTTCATCTCCGTGCGTGCTATAAGTCTGTTTGACGCACCCACCACTAGCCTAGCTTAGCACAAAGACTGGATGTGAATGGTTGCAGCTTTCATACTAATCCAAATGAGTGGCGAAATAACGCAAACGTTTTCCTATTTACATGTTGTGGTTTGTATAGTCACAGAATGTACAAATAACAAAGTCAAATGAGACACAGACATCTTTTAACCGTATAAAACCTGGGAACTATTCTCTGAAGGCGAAGCACTGCTACTTTGACGGCGTAATAACCGCATCACCGGAGACACGCCGTGGTGAGGAGCGGAGAGTTCGCTCGGTGTTTGGGTAACAGAGTCAGCAATTTATAAATAGTAAAAGCGTAGTTTAGAGTCATGGGTTTTCGCTCTATTGTAAATAGCTGCGACAGTAAACAGGGGAGGTAATACCATGTTTCACAGAATTCCAACTAAAAACGCTGACTGGATGAAGAAATGGCTAACTTACTCTGGATATTTATCCAAACACACCTAAATAGATTATCAAGGGACATTATGTTTGCTCGGTACATTTCAATGAGGACGACTATTTAAAAAAAAATGGAATTTGCCACACGGACCATAATGTGCTGAAGGATACGGCCATCCCATCGATAGCACAGGACAAGTGGACCTGCGGCTGAGGTAAGTGTTCCGTTATGTTTTTAGATGACCTACTGTAACAGTGCCTTTAGCCAGATCTAATGTAACGTTAGTGACACTATTATATGATTAGGGTATGAATATGTTTTTATCTTGATGCGGCACGGACGCGCTTGGAAAAAAAACGAGCGCGTTCACCGCGTTGAACTTGCACCCTGCGCATGGCGCGCCTAGTAGCCTAAATTTGAAATAACCATGGAAATAACGAACTTGAGCGTGCAAAAGGGTACGATAGGCTGTGAGTTCATTTTGCAAAAACAATTTGTGCTATTACTTTCCCCTTATTCTATCCTATAGTAATGCAATTATACTGTATATTATATGCTGTTGAATACATTTGGTTCAGCTAATACATTGCATTTAAAATATATTGATTCCTGTAATAATAATTATTTATTCATGTGATATTTATAAATCTGGGTGCGTTTTTGGTTGGAAATCAATGAAACATGGTACTGTATTACCTGGTCTCCCCTGTTTATTGTCACAGCTCATACAATAAAGCAAACACCCATGATAAACTATGCTTTTCTATATAACGTTAGTAATTGCTGACTCTTTACTCCAACACTAAGCGAACTCTCTGCTCCTCGTCACGGTGCGTCTCAGGTGATTGTTATCACTCTGCCCAAGTAGCAGTGCTTCGCCTTCAGAAAATATAGTATTTATATGGTTAAAAGATGTCTGTGTCTCATATGGCCTTGATATTTGCACACTCTGTGACTATACAAACCACAACATGTAAATAGGAAAACGTTTGCGTTATTTTGTCACTCATTTGGATTAGTATGAAAGCTGCAACCATTCATATCCAGTCTTTGTGCTAAGCTAGGCTAGTGGTGGGTGCGTCAAACAGACTTATAGCACGCACGGAGATGAAAAAGGTATGTATGGACTTATCTAACTCTGGGGGGTAAGGTGAATAGGCTAAAGTCCCAAAAAGTCGGAGTGTTCCTTTAAAGCTAACATATTCGATTTTGATTTGATGTGGACTTTAAAGTTGAGCTGTTTCTGAGGCCTCAGGTTAGAGATTCCTCGTCCAGATCTGAAGTACGAGTTACGACACTGTCAGAAGTTGTTCGTTTAGCGCGCGGTTGATCGAGAACTGTTTTATGAAGATGCATCATGGGCCTCGGCGTAGCGGAGCGGGCTAGTCGTCAGTGTCCGTCCTCCGCTGTCTGACACGGACAGCCGTTCACGTCAGGTGATCCGCGGGGAGTGTGTTAGCTATGGCGCTCGCTTTGTGTCATTCGATTCCTAGCCAAGCTTAAAGACGTGTTAACGTGCGTGTGGAGAACGTCTGTACGTTTTAACGACTGCCTATCTGGACGTCTGCCCGTCTTAACGTCTGCCCGTCTTAACGACTGCACGTCTTAACGTCTGGAGCTATCTCCATTCAGCTTTTTTTTTATTATTCAGGCAATGGCGATCCGTCTTAAGTTCTGGTTTTCTATCGTTGTTAGGACTATGTTGTAGCCTAGCTCATTTCGTTTTCATATAAGGGGGCCAAGAATTTTTTTTATTATGATCTGAGAAACAGACTTCTCACCAAAACAACGTAGGCCTATTATTACTGAAGTAGCTAGATAGTCCATCATACAAACTAGACCACAGCATTATAAATATAATAATGTTTCAATGTTTCGTTTTGTGTAATAAAGCATAGCATAGCCTATCTTTCTGAAAGGCGGAGGGTGAACCAAGACGCTCTTCCCATTTAAAAACAAGTTTCAAGTTACTTTTCACGTGACTGTCCGCTCAATATCCGCTCAGTTTCACATTTGTCTAAATATTACAATAGGCTTTTGTTATTTAATTTTCATTTATGTTGATTATGAACAGTGAACAGCATGAGTAAGAGCAACATGATGCGATATGACGGGAGACAAGTGGGTCAGACATGATTTGACCACTTCATTAACTTTTGTTTTGTAGAAAGACTTTCTTTAAAGTGAATTTCGTTTTGTATCAATTATGCACGAGCATGCATGGGAATAGGCTATGGCTAATAATAATACAAAAAATACAGATATAGTAGAGTGGCAGTGGGTGGAATTATATTCTAAAATTCTATGTTATAAAAAAATCGTTATAACGAGTTGTAGCCTAAATCCCGAAATAAAGGAGCTCGGCCAAACAAATATGAAACCACTAAAAATAAATATAAAACCGCCAGTAGATGGCGGCAAGGCACTGTTCTATTGACATTACTGGTTATTGTTCAAACTATTCTTTCAAAAAAACAAAAAACAAAGAGGCTATATATTTAATATCCACACAACTACTACTTTAAGACAATTGCAATTGTTCTGCTGTGGTGATGTTTGGAACAATTTTTTTTTTTTTTTTATTGTGTGAAATGTCATTACCATATAGTTTATTTACAGGCATTCTGGTTTTCTAATGATTTTTTCAAAAACTAAAGACTGCTCATTACAGAAATATTAAAATAAATATTTACAAATGTGTTTTTTACTTGGTATTTTTTTCTCAACTTTTGGTCTCAATTGGCAGTTAATTTTCATATATTGCGGGTTGATATTTTCCTAATTATGTTACCCAGTTAAACATTATGTGAATTTAAAGTGACTGCGTTATACGTGAATTGAAATATAGCTAGCCTAAATATATATGCCGTTGTTGGTTCCAATGACATGCTACATTTTAATGTTTTAATGACAGCAAGCATTTCTTGGCTATAAATTTTGCATTTCACCAATGAAAGGTAAAGCATTAAATCAACCAATGATCAACCAGTTCTCTGAAGTAGCTCAGAGGTGCATCTCATGAAGCTTCATCTGGATATCTGGGAAATACTGAACAAGTACAATTTCATATCGACAACATCAATAAGCATTTTGAATATCTTGTTTGTGAGCAAATACACAAGGACTATTCAATGGTACTGATATGTTCATTGACATAAATACCACTTTTGAGAGATGAACTAAGGATTTGAGGAGGTACAGGCTTTTGCAGGCAATCCATGGACTGCTATTAATTATTTTAAGAAATGCATTTACTGGTTTGCAAAACTTAAGGATGATTCAAGAAACTACCAAAGTGACTGAGAAAAACTGTAAAATGACATTGAAGGCAGTATGTGCAAAGGGATTTAGTGAATGGATGAACATGATTTCATGAAGTACAATGTTCCTGAATCAACATCCTTTTTGATCATTAAACAATATTACTACAACTAGATTTGAGGAATAAGTTTACAGTTAATGTTAATTTTCAGGATAGCTACCAGCAGTGTGAGGTTTACACAGCCTAAATGTTTGATTGTCGGCTATAGACAATTTATTTATTATCAGAGGAGTTTTCGCAGGAGTTCCATCAGTCGCTAAATAAAAAGAGCATACTTTGTTCTCTTTCTTTATAATCTATTCACACTTTAAATAAAATAGTTTTGTTTGTCATAAATGGAAAGAGTGAATCCAAACTGTTCTGTGGGTCAGTAATTTCCTATTTAGAAAGTGGAGATGGTCAAATAAATGCTGCTCTGCTGCCGCCTACTGATTAAAGTGTTCATCTCATCTTATTCTGTTTAAAGTGTTTGTTTTTCCTGCAGGTGAAGACTATGCAGCGTTTGCTCCTCTTACTGTATTTATATGGGCGGTCAACTGTTTTGCCTGACTTGGGCGAGATTTTTGTATGCTCTCAACGGTAGCAAAAAATGTGCAGTATGACTAGACGACATTTATAGGCTTTATAAAAACTTTAGTGTTGTAGCTCTATTAAATAGTACATTTATGTTAAAACATTTTTAATTTGAATGATTAATTACTTGTTCAGAATAAGAATAGCAGTAGCCTGATCCAAGCAATCACAGGCTAACTAATTTTAGTTTAAAATCCAATATACTCTAAAATGGTTTCTGAATGGTTAATTAATGCTGGATGCAGCATGAGTGAACTCGAGGCATGCAGACTGTTGCTGGCTTGCTGCAGAGCATTAACACATCTGAAACACACTAATATATAATGATAAGACTCAGTTTTTCTGAATTTTTTTAGCCCATTTTATTTTTTTATCTCTGAAGATCGAATAATCAAAATACATGCCATAGACTTTTATTAAAAAGTTACATCTATCATTGGGATACCAATGGTACATTACCAGACATTCAGCATTATAAAAATAAGTGTATCATAGTCCTACATAAAATGTGCCAAAATAAGTCTTGTTTGTAAACTTAGATTGTGGCAGACGTGCAGACGGGCAGACGTTCAGACGTGCAGACGTTCAGACGTGCAGACGTAATCCACACGTTAAACTTTTAACGTGACTCCGCCGTGACGTCTGCATAGATCAACAGCTACACGTTATTGACGTGTCTACGTGACGTGATATTTGCGTGTACGTCTCCATTTGTTTTATATGGAGACGTACACGCACGTATTCACGTGTGTTATCTGTCTTGCTTGTCAGTCTCGTCGCCGAATGGAACATTCCGAGCGCCATAGTTAGCGCATTTACCTGCTAGCTTCAGGCGCGTGTTAGCGTCGTCTCAAAGCGAGAGAGAGTGTGCTAGTCATCATCGCACAACCAAAGCTCAGATCAGAAATAGAACTGGCAATTCTCCCGAGTTCAGGGATCAGAAGATGAAGTGTTGCTCTGATGGGAGTGTGTGTCGTCTGCAACGCATGTCTTCGTTTGGTATTCTGGGATTGTCTTCTAGCTGGTTGAGGAGGAGAACGAGTGTGTGTGTGTGTTTGAACCGGTGTTAAAACCCCAGACCCTTCGGCTCGACTGGAGGATTGATGGGGTTCATGGGAGTCAATAAGCCAATCAGATAAGATATATTATATTATAATAGCCAATATTATTTTATTATTAAATATTTATTCACAGAAAAATAAACTACATTTACAACTTTCTTTCCTCACTGACACACATAATGAAGGCATCATATTATTAGAATATGGTGCAAATGTTTATTTATTTAAGTAATTGTATGTATTATATGTACTATATAGACTCATTACATGCAAAGTGAGATATTTCAAGCCTTTATTTGTTATAATAGTTTACAGATATGAAAACCCCAAATTCAATATTAGAATATTGTGAAAAGGTTTTCATATTTGTAAACTATTATTATTGCGCCCACTTAGGTATATCATGTAAACACAAACTTTTATTTTGGATGCGATTAATCGTGATTAATTGTTTGACGGCCTTAGTAGTGACTATTAATTATGCATAATTACATGTTACTATCCCTCAACAACTCTAATCCTCCCCTAACCCTATAGTAGTAAGTACATGTTGTAGTTAATTAATATTACTCGGTACTTAAATATATGGTCACACTGTAACAATGACACCTTAAAATAAAGTGTAACCCAGGTGTCATTGTTAGTGTGATTTTATATATTTAATACTGAATAATATTAAGCAACTCCATGCACTTATTATAGGGTATAGGATTAGTGTTTGGTTGAGGGTTAGTTGCATGCAATTATGCATACTTTATTGCAACAAGGACACACTCTCAGAAAAATAGCTACAAAAGCTGTCACTGGGGCTGTACCTTTTCAAAAGGTAAACTTTTGTACCCAAAGGCTGCATATTGGTACCTTAGTGGTACACATTAGCACCTAAAATGTACATATTAACACTTAAAATGTTTATATTAGGACCTAAAATGGACATATTAGCTCCTGAAATGGACATATTACCACCTAAAATGGACATATAAACACTTAAAATGGACATATTAGCTCCTGAAATGGACAAACACTTAAAATGGACATATAAACACTTAAAATGGACATATTAGCTCCTGAAATGGACATATAAACACTTAAAATGGACATATAAACACTTAAAATGTACATATTAGTACCTAAAATGTACTTAACACCTAAAATGTACATATTACCACCTAAAATGTACATATTAACACTTAAAATGTTTATATTAGGACCTAAAATGGACATATTAGCTCCTGAAATGGACATATTACCACCTAAAATGGACATATAAACACTTAAAATGGACATATTAGCTCCTGAAATGGACAAACACTTAAAATGGACATATAAACACTTAAAATGGACATATTAGCTCCTGAAATGGACATATAAACACTTAAAATGGACATATAAACACTTAAAATGTACATATTAGTACCTAAAATGTACTTAACACCTAAAATGTACGTATTACCACCTAAAATGTACATATTAACACTTAAAATGTTTATATTAGGACCTAAAATGGACATATTAGCTCCTGAAATGGACATATTACCACCTAAAATGGACATATAAACACTTAAAATGGACATATTAGCTCCTGAAATGGACAAACACTTAAAATGGACATATAAACATTTAAAATGGACATATTAGCTCCTGAAATGGACATATAAACACTTAAAATGGACATATAAACACTTAAAATGTACATATTAGTACCTAAAATGTACTTAACACCTAAAATGTACGTATTACCACCTAAAATGTACATATTAACACTTAAAATGTTTATATTAGGACCTAAAATGGACATATTAGCTCCTGAAATTAACATATTACCACCTAAAATGGACATATAAACACTTAAAATGGACATATTAGCTCCTGAAATGGACATATAAACACTTAAAATGGACATATAAACACTTAAAATGGACATATTAGGACCTAAAATGGACATATTAGCTCCTGAAATTGACATATTACTACCTAAAATTGACATATGGACATATTAGCTCCTGAAATGGACATATTAGCTCCAGAAATGTACATATTAGCAAATAAAATGTACATATTAACACGTAAAATGTACATATTAGGTCCTAAAATGGACATATTAGCTCCTGAAATGGACATATTAGCAAATAAAATGTACATATTAGGACCTAAAATGGACAAAAGTTTGCTTTTTGAAAAGGTACAGCCGCAGTGACAGCTTTTGTACCTTTTTTTCTGAGAGTGCACTGTATAATGGTGTTACCAACATTTTTATATGACTTGTGTGTTTGCTTGGTTTATTGTATTTATATGATATTTGTATTTTTGTATAAATTGATTTTTTTTCCATGATGTTGACATGGCGTTAAATAACTCGAGATAAAGTAAGTGTTTGGTGTGTGTGTCATCCGCTGTCGCGACTGCATTGCCCATCCGCGCATCTCTCGACTCGTTTGATGACGCAGGTGTGTGTGTGTGTTCCCTCATGAATGATGTAAGGGAACGGTTTCTTCAGTTCCTCCAGAGGACGACTCCTCTTGAAATGATCCGATTGGCAGGTTCAGCTCAGAGAATATTGACTTTACTCTATTTTTTCTTCTGTCTGACCTTAAAGCCTGCTACAAACCCTCAAAGCAGCAGCCATAATCTCTGGAAACAGCACATGGAGTCTGCCACGCGTGTGGAAATCAGCTGTGTGTGTGTGTGTGTGCAGTTTTAAAGGTTGTAACTTTGTTTACAGGAAGTCCATCTATAATTAATTCAACTCCACAGTGAAAAGCTTCATATATCTTTACAGCTGGGATGTGGTGAGCTCTGTCGGGTCATTTGGGCTTGACATGTTACTCGCACCCGGAGAGTTGTGTGTAAGATTGCCTCCAGCTCAGTGTTTTATGAATGTTGTGGTAAATGATGGTGGACTTGATCCATGTGGCTTCGGGATGCCGATGGGATTTTGTTCACGTAATGATTTCGGTGGCTTAGCGGTTCCTTTAATGGCTTGAAATAATTGATCTGAAGGTTCTCTGGAATACTCGACTCTGATTGGTTAATCCCAGCGGTCTGAAAAATAAAATATAAGTGTTAATGGAAGTGAATAGGGCTGTCAAAAAATGCGTTACATTTTATTTTAAGTTGATGTAGTGACATTGTGCATAAGCCATTAACTTGAGGGCGGTATAACGATTAATCACAACTAGTCGTTCGCAGAATAAAAGTTTTTGTTTACATCATATGTGTGTGTACTGTGTAAAATAATAAATATTTACATGTTTATATACATTTAAAATAGTTATACATGTATAACATGTAAAATATATACGTTTTAATTTAAATTATAATTTATATTATATATTGTAAATGCTCAATATATAAAATAGATTTTTTTTTTAAATTATACATCCATTTTTATGATGTGTGTGTGTGTGTATATATATATATATATGGACGTATATATCTTGACCAGGACCACACCCCTAAATGCATTGAAGCAGCTGCCATGTGATTTGGTTGGTTAGATAATTGCATTAATGAGAAATTGAACAGGTGTTCTTAATAATCCTAAATAAATAAATAAAATATTTCTTTAAATTTAAATATATATTTAAATATAATATTGATGTATTTGTTTAATATTTAAATTTATTAAATATTGATTAAAGTAAATATAAAATCTATGTTTATATATACACACACACACATTATATTTTATGTTTAATTTAATTAATAATTTTATTTAATTATGAATATAAAGTGTGTATGTATGTATAAATAGAGACATTTAAATATAAATAAATAAATTTCAGCCACCCTGATCTCTAAGATATCAAAAAAGCAATATCGGTCAAACTAATTGTACCTAATTTTCCATGCATGTACATTAATGAAATTGTAATTTAAGAACAATTATTTAAAAAGTGAATTTTCATTTCATTTAAATAAGATGCGATTGATTTGATTTATATTTGCTTATGGCGCCCTCTTGTGGACACAGGAGACAATACAGTACTTTATTCCTGTTACAGTTTTGCCTTTAGAATTTTAATTTTGCTCATATTTAAGAAATAGATTGGAGTTCAGCTTCGACAGCCCTCGACCCGAACGGCATGATTCGCAGAACCCAACAGGAGTGAATGATTTGCGGCTTGCTGTTCTTATCAGCTGAACATGTGACTTCCGACGTGTCGGCTTTAAATGCTTCACCTCGCTGTGTAATTACAGATGGACTAGTGCACTTCTCCTCCTGATATTGGGGATATGAAATGATGTGTCCCTTTTGAGAAACGCCAATGTATCCCATCATGCCTTGGGGCGAGTGAGCTAGTTGAAGATGTTCGGTCTTCTGTAGAGCGCAGTAAACCCGGCGGATTGGTATTCAGAGAGGCTTTACAGACGGCGTAATTAGACAGTGAGTGTATTTGTTCTTCCATTAACCCCGGGTCTTTCTCCATGCGCTCGGCTCTGAGTGGACCAAACTACCGTGAGGATGGAGGAGCAATCTCGCTTTTAGATTGATATCCAATCTGCAGATTGAAGCTTGCAGTGAACATAAGCCTGGTGTTAACATCAATGTCACGCATCACATGATCCCTGTTTTACTAAATCTCGATTACACACAATATGCAAAGATTTGAATATTGTTGTGTTTTTAGAAACATGTCTGATTGGGAAAGTCAATCATGCACGGGTCATTTTCAGACCAATGGCAGGAAAACATCCAAAATACACTTTTTAAAGGAGTAGTTCACTTTAAAAAAAAATAATTCTGATTTACTCACCCCCGTGTCATCCAAGATGTCCATGTCTTTCTTTCCTCAGTCGAAAAGAAATGAAGGTTTTTGATGAAAACATTCCAGGTTTTTCTCCATATAATGGACTTCAATGGGGTCCAAACGGTTCAAGGTCCAAAAGAGAGTTTCAGTGCAGCTTTAAACGACACCAGACGATGAATAAGGGTCTTATCTAGAACCCTCGAGTCATGACTCGAAAAAAGATTTGTTCATTTTGATGAACGAGTTCGAACAGGAGAGTCACGAACAGAGCAAGACGAGTGTTTGAGGTTATAAAACTTAAACTTTTTTATTTATTTATTAAATGGCCGATCGTTTCGCTTGATAAGACCCTTATTCATCGTCTGGAGTCGTTTAAAGCCCTTTGAAGCTGCACTGAAACTCTCATTTGGACCTTGAACCGTTTGGTCCCCATTGAAGTCCATTATATGGAGAAAAACCTGGAATGTTTTCATCAAAAACCTTCATTTCTTTTCGACTGAAGAAAGAAAGACGTGGACATTTTGGATGACACGGGGGCGAGTAAATTATCAGCAAAAGTTTTTTTTTTTTTTGAAGTGAACTACTCCTTTAAGTGTATTATATTTGTTCTATTATAGTGCTGGGCTGTATACCGAATCATACCGAAAACCAGTGTATTTTTGTTACGATGTTAATTTTTAATATTTTCATTAGATTCGTAGCTTTTGAAAACGTGGTGTTTGACATGCGTAGTGAAGTGCTAACAGGTGTGTGTGTGTGCAGTGGTGTACCTGGTTACACTTCACTAATCTTTCAGCAATAAATGCACACACACACACACACACACACACACACACACACACACACACACACACACACACACGTTGTTTCTGCTCCTGCAAAGGCGACACAAAGACATTTCAAATGCCTTTAGGGGAGAGAAATTGCATCAGATATAATTCAGTTTGCACGGATCCACGAGACATGTCCCTGATCATGCAGTGTGTGTGTGTGTGTGTGTGTGCAGGTGGTGTTGAAGATCATCAAGCACTACCAGGAGGAGGGCCAGGGCAGTGAGGTGGTGCAGGGGGTGCTGCTGGGCCTGGTGGTGGAGGACCGGCTGGAGATCACCAACTGCTTCCCCTTCCCTCAACACACCGAAGACGACGTCGAGTTCGATGAAGGTGAGCCGCTTCATCATCGGCACTCTGGGAAACCGAGAGAGAGAAAGGCATTAACTGTGCATTTCAGGGCGAGAGATTGCTTTTCGCCTTTTTTACGATTAATAGAAGTGGCAATAAAATACCTAGTTAATAAATATGGTATATAGTTAGTATATTAAGTAAGTACCAAACCCGGTAGAAAACACTTTATTTTACGGTGTCCTTGTTGCATGTACTCACCGTAGTAATAACAGTAAATTATGCATAATTACATGCAATTAACCCTCAATCAAACCCTAATCCTGTAGTACGTACATGCAGTTAATTATTATTACTCAGTATTTGAGTACATGATCACACTGTAACAATGACACCTTAAATCCTATCTCTATATTAATATTGCTGTTAATTAGGATGTACAGTGTAACTACATCACCTTAAAATAGTGTCATTTGTTTTTTTTATTTTACTTTATCCCAGTTTTATCAGTATGTACATTAAAGAATATGTGCTGAATACATCTTTCCCAGAGAATTTGTAGTTATATTATTTTTTGACTTTAACACCTTTAGAACATTAAACTCGGTTATTTCATTTGAGTGATCTGTTTGTTTTATGTGGTTTTTGATTCCTTGCAATGGATAATAATGTTTGGAAACTCCTGGTCTAGACAATTACATATTGATTTCGTGGAGAGAGAGGTGGAGCGAGAGAGAGAGAGAGAGAGGTAGAGAGAGAGGTGGAGAGAGGATGTAGAGAGAGAGAGAGAGAGAGAGAGGTGGAGAGAGAGGTGTGGAGAGAGAGAGAGAGATGTAGAGTGAGAGGTGGAGAGAGGTGGAGAGAGAGAGGTGGAGCGAGAGTTGGAGTGAGAGAGAGAGAGGTGGAGTGAGAGGTGTGGAGAGAGAGAGACCACTCTCCACTATAGAGACCACTATTACCCCAAAATTAATAATATATTTCCCCAATTTAACACCTGTAATCCGACCCAAAAACTTTGTTTCATTCTTGGCGAAGAAGCCAAATGCTCAAATATAGCTGCAAAATTTGTACCATCCTGCCACATCCTGAGGGACGACCAGAAACCAGCAAACATACACTAAACACACACTCACTCACAGCCTAAGACCTACACACATGTATATAATGTTCAATATTGTTCTTTTTTATGTATATATATATATATATATATATATATATAGATGATTTCTAAATCCATTTTATTTTATTTATTAACCTGTTCATTTTATTATTATTGTTTTATGATATCAGTTTTAATATTTTGTGTACTAAATGTTCCAAATCATTTTCTATGTTGTTTTGACGCTTTGGCAATACAAAATGTATTTTTTGTCATGCCAATAAAGCTTTCTGAATTGAATTGAATTGAATTGAGAGAAAAAAAAAAGTTGAAAAAAATTGAATTGAAATTGGAGAGAGAGAGGTGGAGCGAGAGGTGGAGCGAGAGAGAGAGAGAAAAAAACAAGTTGAAAAAAATTGAATTGAAATTGGAGAGAGAGAGGTGGAGCGAGAGGTGGAGCGAGAGAGAGAGAGAAAAAAACAAGTTGAAAAAAATGTAATTGAAATTGGAGAGAGAGAGGTGGAGAGAGTAAGGTGGAGAGAGAGAGAGGTAGAGAGAGAGGTGGAGCGAGAGGTGGGGAGAGAGAGAGGTGAAGAGAGAGAGAGAGAGAGAGAGAGGTAGAGCGAGAGCAGTGAAAAGGGGAATTGCTTTTCGCTTTTTTTTTTGCTTTATTTTATATTCCCGATTCGTTTTGATTAATAGAAGTTGCATTAAAATATCTGGCCTGTGTGTGGCCGACTCTATTTTATGTGTGTCCACACACCCGAACGAGCTGCGAGCGCTGTTCCTGAATTAATTAATTGCTGTTTTATACATCATTAAATCAAGACAGTGACTAAACGGTGCGCTCTGATCCTCTTAGCCGCGCTCGTATTTTGGAGTCGCGATCACCGAAGCCGCACACGATTCTCACACACTCCCGTCGTAATAAACGAAGCCGTCCGAACCGGAGCTTCTCAAACTGGAGACGACGATGAGGAGATTTACGACGAGGCCACACTTTATTTTAAAGCTACAGTTACACATTACTACATGTTCTTGCTATAGTTAATTGACTATTATCTTTATTTATGTTGCAAAAAAGAGCCTGGTTATAGAGATCACACAAATGTATTACTTTTAAAATCCAAGACGTTGAAATTTACTGATCTGGTTTATGTTCAAACAGCACAAATAATGTATAGAGCAAAAAATAACCCACTCCCTGGTAATATTCAACAACTGTTTTTTAATCGAGAAGGGAGATATAATATTAGGGGTGAGAGCAACTTTAAACAATTATGTGTACGCACAACATTAAAAAGTTTTTGTGTTTGGATATGTGGAGTGAAGTTGTGGAACAGATTAAGTTCAGTACTTAAACTATGCCCAAGTATGACTCGATATCAATATGATATTTGCAAGGTATAGAGAGGATGAAGTTTATTTATATATTTTTCATTTTTTTTCTCTCTTTTTATTATTATTAGTTTTTATTTATTTTCTCTTATGTAATTTTTTTTTGAAGATGTGTATATACACATAGGTAGATATGTATGTTGTTTTTGTTTTTGGTGTGTAGAGACAAATAGATCAAAATATTCGGTCAACCGGTTAATTAGTTGTAATTAGTTGAAGATGGGGTGGGATTGAATAAGCTTATACATGTCCGAAAAGGAGTAGGAAGAAGCATAAAAATGTGATAATTTGACAAATTTGACACATTTTTTTTTAAATTTGGTGTTTTTTTGTTTTTGTTTTTTTCTACATGTTAGAAATAAAAACTTTTCATTCATTCTTTCATAGTAATGACAGTTAGTTGTGCATAATTGCATGCAACTAACCCTAAACATAACTCTATTATGCATAATTGCATGCAACTAACCCTAAACATAACTTTATTATGCATAATTACATGCAACTAACCCTAAACATAACTCTATTATGCATAATTGCATGCAACTAACCCTAAACATAACTCTATTATGCATAATTGCATGCAACTAACCCTAAACATAACTCTATTATGCATAATTACATGCAACTAACCCTAAACATAACTCTATTATGCATAATTGCATGCAACTAACCCTAAACATAACTTTATTATGCATAATTACATGCAACTAACCCTAAACATAACTCTATTATGCATAATTGCATGCAACTAACCCTAAACATAACTTTATTATGCATAATTACATGCAACTAACCCTAAACATAACTCTATTATGCATAATTACATGCAACTAGTAAGTACATGTAGATGATTAATATTATTCAGTATTAAATATATAATTAACACCGTATCGGTGGATCACATGACTCGCTTCTGATCGGCACAATGACACTCACGACTGAATCTCTCGTTCTCTTCCATACACACACTCTCAGCCCGGTCCACCGGTGGTGGTGTAATTATCTCCGGGACCCTTATCGGTTTGGTGTCAGGAGTCATGAAGAGGTCACACACACACACACACACACACACTCTTGGTACTTGTCTGAGTGGATGACCTTGCCGTTAGATGCTGCTTGTTAGCACAGTGGAAGCGTTTGGCTGAGCCGAGCGCTAACAAGCCTGGATATAGCAGCGCGGTGTTGGTCGTCCGAGGATCTCTGCTCAGGGACTCGGCTCTCTCTCTCCGGCCGGCGTATGAAATATCGCTCCAATCAATACACACAGAGATACACTTGCCCTGAAAAGAGCCGGTGCTGTGTTTACCACAGGGATGCACTCTGGGATTTCAGCAGCGAATGGATCAAGTGGACTTGTTGTTTAAGTGCAATACTAATTATGATATTGCAACTAATTATGCGTTTATTCAATTTAATATTGGCAATTCAAATATGGAGATGAACGTTCAAAGGTTTGAATGTTTTGGAAAGTTTCTGGAATTGATCAATAATATTGTGAAATTGTTCGTTTAAAGAGGAAAAGTCAAGTTTATATGATTTACAAGATGGATTTCCACGATAATCAACAATTATAGAAGAATCATGACAAATCATTTGACCATGCGTTTGACTCCCATCTGATGTTCCTTCTTATCGTTGTTGTCTTTTTACCATTGCTTCATTCTGTCATTTCATTCTCGTTTATACACTTGCAAATACAAGCACATTCACACACACACACACTAGAGCCAGACCGATATATCGGCAGGCCGATATTAGGCATTTTCCAAACTATCGGTATCGTCAGTTATAATGGCCGTTAAATGAATATTTCAAAAATAAAATAAAAATGGACGAAACGCACTTTAACCATGTCATGTTGGAGTTGTATATTTTGTCCACCAGAGGGCGCTCTACACCGTTCCTGTTGGCAACACTCGTTTATAACGCGCAACACATTCTAGCTAACCACAAAGCTAGCTAATGCCACTATTATCAGTAGAATTTAATGAGCTTTGTTTATTAATTAATGACGTTTTGTTCCTCATCTTTTCTGTTGCGACAATAAAAGAAACAAGTTTCTTTTTAAAATGCATTATCATTTTATTTTAATTGAAACTCATATATAACTACAAATAACGAACGTTAGGGAAATCTGTTAATGTTTTGTTGTGCGTTCCTGAAAAAAAGAAAATAAAAAATATCGGCCGATACATCGGATTTTAAAATCATTAAATATTTGTATCTGTATCGGCCGGGCTCTAACACACACGCACGTTGTCTAAACGAAAGTACACTGACGCATAGTTTTTGTAAATACTGATTTTGTCCGATGGTGCTGAACTGTCCGTCTGCTCATCGGCTTCATTTATTTATTTTATATTTATTTATTTTATTATTATTTGTTCTGATGGGGTCTATTTATTTTATATTTCAACCAATTAAATTTTCAATCAATATTCAAAAGCAAAATGATATCTGTTTGACCACAAATGCAATGGAATATTTTACATGGCATTTTTACTCCCTTTTTGTTTGAATGAGTGTAAAAATGAGGGTATCTTAAAACTAATTTATGTAAACAGGTCAAATCAATTCTGTATATGGTAGTTTTAAATTGTTTTATGCACATTTTTCACATTGACAAGTTTGAGGTTGACATTTATCCATTTTTTGTATTGATTATTGAATAAAATGTAGAAAACAATTGTTTATTGCACTTTTGAGGTTTATCTAGTTACTATTGATTTATTACAAACATAGCCTATAGTATATAAAATAATAGTATATAAAGTATGTAAAAATAGAAAGTAGAGCCATACCAATATTATCGGCCGATATTAGGCATTTTCCAAACTATCGGTATTGGCAGTTATAATGGCCGATAAATGAATATTTCAAAAATACAATAAAAACGGATGAAACACGCTTAAACCATGTCATGTTGGAGTTGTATAGTTTGTCCACCAGAGGGCACTCTACACCGTTCCTTTTGGCAACACTCGTTGAGTTGGTCACGACACATACATTACTTGAATAACAATTATATCTCTTCTTGGCCTGTTATATTGAAAATGTATGTTTTCCAATTTGCAGTATGACATAATCCATTGCTAAATTATGGCTCATCATAGACTAGCTAACCACAAATCTAGCTAATGCCACTATCATCAGTCTATTCTGTTGTGATAATACAAGAAACAAATTTCTTTTTAAAATGTATTACCATATTATTTTAGTTAAAACTCACAAATAACTACAAATAACTAATGTTAGGGAAATCTGTTAATGTTTTGTTGTGCGTTTCTGAAAAAAAAAATTAAAAATAAAAATATCGGCCGATATATCGGATTTTAAAACCAACAAATATTTGTATCAGTATCGGCCTTCAAAGTCCTTTATCGGTCGGGCTCTAATAGAAAGATGACTCTGGTCATAAAGGGTTAATCTCATCGCTGTTGTAGACTTTGATTGACGCGCTGTGACATGATTGGGAGGCGGGGCCTTACACAGCTTGTGTAGTGTGTGTTCAGGGATGTAAAGTTGCCTGGTTTGGACGTGCGCCGCCTGTTAAGCTCCGTCAGTCGCATCTCATCAGTCATTCATCAAGCACACGGTGTGTTTTCCTGCATGAGGAGTAATGGGATTGGATAAGTGGAGCTTAAAGTGCCACCAAAGTTTCTAATGCCGCCGCCTGATTTTCTGTTGGTTATTCCCTGAAGTTTAACAAATGACATTATTTGGTTTCCTTTGTGTTGTGGTCGTCTTAAAATGAAAGAGACGCTGAAAGGTTTTTGTGTGTGGAAATATTTACCTTTCTTACCGCACTGTGTGAAGTTATCTACCTCATAAATAAGTGTTTATTTGCATTTCACTTTTTCTCCAGCTAATCTAATTTTCTACCTTTTTTTTCCGTTCTGTCATTTGGATGAATGAAGAGCTGTAATGTATTCCACCACAGAATACATTTTAAAAGAGAATTAAAACCTTTTTCTCAGTATTGAGTTTATATCTCACTATATTCAGACTTTTTATCTCTCAATTGCGAGTTTATCTTGCAATTTTGACTTTATTTCTCAGTATTGTGAGTTTATATCTTGCTATTTTGACTGTATTTCTCAGTATTGTGAGTTTATATCTTGCAATTCTGACTGTATTTCTCAGTATTGAGTTTATATCTCACTATATTCAGATTTTTTATCTCTCAATTGCGAGTTTATTTTGCAATTCTGACTTTTTTAATTGAGTTTATATCTCACTATATTCAGACTTTTTATCTCTCAATTGCGAGTTTATCTTGCAATTCTGACTGTATTTCTCATTTTTAAGTTTATATCTCACTATTATCAGACTTTTTATCTCTCAATTGCGAGTTTATCTTGCAATTCTGACTGTGTTTCTCAGTATTGAGTTTATATCTCATTCAGACTTATCTCTCAATTGTGAGTTTATCTTGCAATTCTGACCGTGTTTCTCAGTATTGTGAGTTTATATCTCACAATTGTCAGAATTGAAGATGAAAAAGAAAGTCAGAATTGCGAGATGAAAGTCGCAATTATCTGTTTTTTTTATTCTGTTGTGAACAAGCTTCCATTGTAATGCAAAATCTAATTTCATTTTCTGCAGTTTTACATATTGTAGTGTTGACATTATTTGTCAAGCTTGTACATTCAAACCTGTTGTTGTGATCAAAATGATCAAACATTCATTTATTAGACTATCAAGAAGTGTGACCCAGTATTGACTCCTTCTACTAACCCGTACTCAGTGACCGCTTCATTTGAACAACCATTTTAGCACAGCTAATTTTGACATTTTCTTAATTGGTAGAGAGTATTAAAACTATTTAGACCCAAATTTGTATTACCTCTGAATATAAAAAATTCAACACCACCTTTGTTATCGGGCAATAACCTTTTTTAAAGTGGCAGTTCAGACATTTATAATGTTTTTTAAAGATTTTATTTCAAATAAATGCTGTTCTTTTGAACTTTCTATTCATCAAAGATTCCAGACAAAGCAATGAATCATGATTATAAATATGAAGTAGAACAGTTTTCAACGCTTATGATCATCATAAATGTGTCTTGAGCATCATAATCATATTTGAGTGATTTCTGAAGGATCACGTGACACTGAAGACTGAAGTAAATTCAGCTCTGATTACAGGAATAAATTGCACTTCACTATATATTCACAACAGATATTTTACATTTTATAATAATTCAGAATTTGTCTATTTTTTAAACTGGA
The DNA here is from genome assembly GCF_988280905.1 of Pimephales promelas. Lineage (NCBI taxonomy): Eukaryota > Metazoa > Chordata > Actinopteri > Cypriniformes > Leuciscidae > Pimephales > Pimephales promelas. The sequence goes on from NC_142780.1 coordinate 35,806,770, forward strand.
TTTTTCTATTTCCAAACTTTTAAACGGGAGTGTAGATGATTTCCACTTCCTAATGGTGGACGAGCATCTTTTTCTGAAGTGTAAGCTCCACATTTCTCAGACTTTACGTCTTCCCAGGGTTTAGTTCCCTGTCCGTCTGAGGGTCTGAGAGAGTGGGTTGATTACACACAGGAGCTCATCGTGAGCGCCGGAAGAAAAGATGCAGTTTGCTTGATTACTGGGTGAATATCTGCACGCATCAATGAAATCAGTGACCCTGAACCTGATTCAAGCTTCCAGGGATCCTCAGGTTCACTCATGCGGAGCGAGGTACAGATGAAACGGGGCGTCACGATGAGCTTCAGGTGTTCGCTGTTATCGATTACACTGACCCTACAGGGACAGGCACTGCCAGTCATGTGCGCTTCTCTAGATTAGCCCACAATGTGGCCCTTAGATAAGCTTATCTAACCCTCTGCATTGAATAAAACACACTTTCCATTTGGCGTGTGCTGTTCACATGTAGGTGTTTTCAAATCAACTGGTGGGTTTTAAAATGGAGGATCACACAATTTTAGCAGTCGTATTGTTTAACTACTTTAAGGCTGCGTATACGTTAATCCCATTAACGTAAAAAAAAAAGTAAAAAAAAAAACGTTAAAAAAAAACGTTTTTTTTTTTATGGTAAAAAAAAAAAAGATGGCCGACGCCCTTCGCTCTCTTCCATTGGTCAGAAGTGAAGTGGCGAAATTACAAACAAGAAATACACATTGGGGTCGAAAGCTTCTCAACCACTCTGTGCGCATGATTCACAGTCTTAAAACACGGCACAATCCATTTTATACCGTTTTAATGGTGTATATAGGACCAGGAAATAGGCTATGATGAAATGTTGAATTATTAAATCCATGCTCACCATGGTATGACACTTTTAAGTGGCATTAATTTTCAATAATTCAGCAGTTATATTTTTACGATTATTTTAAGACATTAAAATAATCTTAAGACATTTTTTTTTATTCTCTTTCTTTCTTGGGAGTTCAAGCTGCCGTTTCCATTCTGAAAGAGAGTCATTAAGTTAAAGTCCCCCTGTAGTCAATCATTTTATCACTTAAAGAGCGTATTGCAGGTTAGAGAGCCAACGAGTCAATGAATAGAAAAATAATGTTGGAACTCGATTTTCTTTAAAGAATAATTATAAATGCGCTGCAGAAGCTTCTGGAGTCGTTTTTGTGAGAATTTTAACTTCCGTGTCTGAAAATGGGCTTGACGGGTGGGATTAATCATCAAAATTATAACAAATAAAGGCTTGGAATAGCTCACTTTGCATGTAATTAGTTTATATAATATATTAGTTTTACCTTTTAAGTTGAATTACTGAACTTTTGCACGATATTCTATTTTTTCTATTCGATATCGGGTGGGATTAGTCATTAAAATTATAACAAATAAAGGCTTGAAATAGCTCACTTTGCATGTAATGAGTCTAGATATAATATATTAGTTTTACATTTTAAGTTGAATTACTAAACTTTTACACGATATTCTATTTTATTCTATTCAGAGTTTCACCTGTATATTCCTTTGTGTTTGGATTTGTAAGAGATATTTGCGGATCCTCAGTTGAACCTTGACTGTAACGCGCACCTTAAGGGAAAGTTAATCAGTGAGGAATCACGATCCATTTCCCGTTTGGGTTCTCCGGGGACGTGGCCCGCCATCCTGACCCTGGCACTGTTCCCATCTTCTACTTAAATGACCTGATTTATTAATGGTTCCTGACGCCACCGCTGGATGTGTCCTGTCCAGGGTTTTAGTGGATTGCTCTGCACCTCTCTCAAAGCGTAATTAATCACGAGTGCTGGAAGATCGGTGACGAGCAGGCGCGCATCTTCCGGGAATCACGGCGTTGCGACTCCAGAGGCGGGTGAAGGGAAGCGTTCGCATGCATGACGTCGCTCTGCACAGACAGCAAAACTTAAGCTTTATTTTATTTTATTAACTATATTTACAGACTCAATGTCCATTGGAGAGAAAACAAACATCAACCTACACAATTACATACAATACAAAACATTTAAAAAAGACATATGCCACACTACTTTCTCGAAGATAGCTTTAGACATAATGACTTTAGACGTAGAAGACTTTTGACGTGGTCTACTTTAGGCGTTGACGACGACTTTAGGCATGGGTGACTTTAGGCGTGGACGATGACTAGGCGACGGCGTGGATGACTTTAGGCGTGAATGATGACTTTAGACGTGGACGACTATTTTAGACGTGAATGATGACTTTATGCGTGGACGACTTTAGACGTGGACGATGACTTTAGGCGTGGACGATGACTAGGCGTGGACGATGACTTTAGGCGTGGACGATGACTAGGCGTGGACGACTTTAGGCGTGAATGATGACTTTAGACGTGGACGATGACTAGGCGTGGACGATGACTTTAGGCGTGAATGATGACTTTAGGCGTGGACGACTTTAGGCGTGAATGATGACTTTAGGCGTGGACGACTTTAGACGTGGACGATGACTTTAGGCGTGGACGATGACTAGGCGTGGACGATGACTTTAGACGTGGACGATGACTAGGCGTGGACGACTTTAGGCGTGAATGATGACTTTAGACGTGGACGATGACTAGGCGTGGACGACTTTAGACGTGGACGATGACTTTAGGCGTGGACGATGACTAGGCGTGGACGATGACTTTAGACGTGGACGATGACTAGGCGTGGACGACTTTAGGCGTGAATGATGACTTTAGACGTGGACGATGACTAGGCGTGGACGACTTTAGGCGTGAATGATGACTTTAGGCGTGGACGACTTTAGGCGTGAATGATGACTTTAGGCGTGGACGACTTTAGGCGTGAATGATGACTTTAGACGTGGACAACTTTAGACGTGGACGATGACTTTAGGCGTGGATGATGACTTAAGGCGTGGGCGACTTTAGACGCGGACGATGACTTTAGGCGTTGACGACTTAAGGCGTGGGCGACTTTAGGCGTGGACGATGACTTTGCACGCGGACGACTTTAGGCGTGGACGACTTAAGGCGTTGACGATGACTTTAGGCGTTGACGATGACTTTAGGCGTTGACGACTTAAGGCGTGGGCGACTTCAGGCATGGACGATGACTTTGCACGCGGACGACTTTAGGCGTGGACGATGACTGTGCGTGGCCCACTTTAGGTGTGGATGACATTAGGCGTAGATGACTTTAAACGTAGATGACTTTAGGCGTGGACGATGACTTTGCGCGTTGCAGACTTTAGGTGTGGACGACTTTAGGCCCTCATTCAATATTCAATTTCTCTCAGAATATACTGAAGTCGATCGCATTTTCCAGTTAACTTGGACTTTAAAAATACTTTCCCAAATGATTTTATAAGCCATTGCAATTCGTGCATTTTGAACTTTATAATGTGTTTGGGAAAGTTTAGCACAAGTTTTTTTTTTATATGAATTAAAATACAGGAAATAAAGTTTAAGGTTGTTTCCTCTTCATGTTCAATAATTATTTAGGAAGTAATGTATTTACTCTACTATTCATTTTCGTGAACTGACAAGAAACTGTTATAGAGTTTGATTTAATGATAAGTTTAGAACAGCTAAATAGCATTTATGCAAGAAGAATAGTCATTTGTGTGGAATCCAGATGCAAGTATAAACCGAAGAACCACCAAATAAGTTTAGGAAATTTAGCATTGAATAATGTTGAGATGTTAACATTAGCATTTCACTGCTTTCTTCCGTTGGATCGTTGCAGACTGAGAGATTGGTTGTAAACAGTGGTTGAGGAGGTTGTGACAGGCGGAGTATTTCCCGTATTAGCGTTCCAGCTGAACAGCAGCCGGGCGATTGAAGTTGCACTTTGCCAACACGTCGACAGAATTAAACGCCATCTGTCAAATTACGAAAGGTTGTGAACTGACATGTCACAATCGTATCACGTTGGATAATTAATCTACAGACTTGATTTGCATTTCCAGAAGGAAATGGCAGCGCTTGTAAGAGTAAGTTTAAAGGGCTTTAGTTCTGAATAAATCAATCCTGCTGGTTATTGGGAGATTTTAAAACTTAATTTGAAATTTAATATTGATATAGTAAAATCTCTGAATGTCAACTAACTCTCATTAGAGTATTAGTAGACTTTTAGCTTTAGGCTAGTAGAATAAATTGACATGTAATTTAAGTTACTTATAGTTGGTAAATTTATTTATTTATTTTATTTTTAACCAACAGCAAAAATAAATTAAACCAGGGTATCTGGAATGGCTCGGATGATTCATTTTTGGTAACTTTTTGTGGTTATTACATCAGGTATAAAGAACTAAATTGTATTTTACATTTATTCCACTATAGCATATTTATAGGTAGTAAAGAACAATTATTGTATAAATTACCTTTAGCCATTTTACTGTCAACCCCCTTTTTGAGAATAATCATAAATGCAATTTCCAAACTTGTATTTCAAGAATGCTTTGGAAAAATAAGTTTGGTCTTTTTTTTAAGACAAAGTAAAAGCACTAAAGAAAGTTAAAGTTTGAAAAAAGTAAAAATTTACTCTAAATAAAAAGTTTCTTTAAAATGACTATAAAATCAAAGCCATATTCCAAATTTGATATTACAAACATCAAGTTCCCATGAGATTCAAGGCATAATACTAAAAATAGCCACTGAGCGACACACTATGCTTTCTCCTGTCGACTTAATAAATTTATTCAAATATCACTTCTATTACAAAATATGGAACCTAGAGACTCAGACCTTTCCGACGATATGTGATTCGTCAAGGTTTTGATTAAAAAGTAGTTTAAGTAATATGAAACCTGACACTGCCCAATAAGGGAGGAGCCTTCTAAATTAATTTATAGTACGATTTTCTAAGGTAACGTACGCAACATCCAACTTCAAAACGTGTTTTGAGTTTGTAAGCTTTCGAATTATACATAATTTATGATAATTACTACATATTGCACGAAAAAAGGCAATTAAAACGAGCGCTAACGGCACGGGGACAGTTAAGGGGTTAGATTTGGTAAAAATGTGGAATTTCATGAATGTTAACAAACATTTTTAATTGTTTTAAGGATCAAACCTGTCATTCAAGTCATTTCAGATTGGTCTTCGTATTTTCCTTTTGTGAAGACGCCAAACATAAAAATGCTAATATGAGCATGTTAAGCAGTGACGGTAGCGCTAGTGTTATAATCTGCTTCTCCGGAGGGCCATACTTCATCCAGCCGCTGCCATAAGCCACCGCTGCGTAAAACTGTTATTGTGTTTCGCCTCCCAAGAGGAATCCCCCTTAATTGACTGCTTGAAATATGAAGTTCATGGGGAACCATGTGGTTTATTGTTGCATTTGTTCTTTTCGAGAGTCTAGAGAAGAGATAGTCCAGGCAGCTCTTAAAGTGACAGTAGCCTAATAAAACTCACTCGTTTTTTTTGACTGAATTACTTTTGTACCTTTTTGTAATGTCTATTTCATTTATAAAGCACGTTGTTATTTTACATTTGATCACAGTTTCTGAACCTGAATGCCTGATAGTCTTAAAACACCGTTTATTTTAATCGCATCTTTGTTCAGTTAATTTTTTTTAGTGTTTATTGTCCTTAATAATGCTTGACATTTACATTAGTCACATGCTTACATTACATTAAAACCACAGGCAAAAGTTTCTTGTTAGTGTTGATTTTTTTCTTCGTGATATTCAGCTACAATTAAGTTTTGCAATAAGACTAAATGTGAACATCCAAGTTTTGGAATCTGAATCGTTAAAATTCGAACCTTATTTGCAGATGTGCACAAGCAAGCATGGCGTTTGCAAACAGCAAACTCCTATTTTCCTTCTTCCTAGGCTAGTTGTGTGAAATGTGAAGGGAATGTCACCGTGACACGCCGGCGCACGTGTTTTCTTGCCGTCTTATTGACAGATGCATGTGTGCCAACATATCGAGCTCCCACGTCTCGCCCGTCGCCGGCCAGCTCATTTTCTCCTCGCGAGCGGCTGCATAATAGGATCTGAGGCGCGCTTTGTTCTGTTCCACCGGGCATCGCAGATTAGCTGCAATTAATCTTAGTTAAGAGAGCCCTGTGTGTGCCTGACACCCTTATACGCAGCGCTGCGGAAAAGCAGAAGGGAAAATAAACATCAGGCCGGTTTATACAAGTCAATATCTTGTGCCTCTAATGGGACAAGATTCGACCAAAGCAACCCTTCATTTGACAAATACATCCCATCATTCAAGCTGTTGTGCTGCTTCGCCCCTCCTTTTGCTCCTCGCACCTCGTTATTCCCGTGGGATTCTCCTCACCGGCTCGCTCGCTTTCTGAGGTTTTCCAAGCCGCCTTGCTGGCGTCTCAATGAAGAATGTGCTTTATAAACTTTCCCACCGGCTGTTGGATCCGTTCCACCATCATTTCTCGGGTCTTAGTTAAAGATGCGCAGTAAAGATTCTACTAATTGGTTTTTGGGCTTGTTGTGGGCTCATCTAACCCTGAATGGACATGGGAATTAATAAAATACACCTTTTTTGTTTGACTAGACAGGACAAAGCACAATGAAACCAATCGGATTGAAGTTAGTCGATCATTTTATCCCTTTAAGACTCATCTTTGATCATTAAAAAGACATTTAAATGTTTTTTCCGCAATTCGTCATGACTCAAAATGTCTTCAATGTAACCCGACACCCTTGCCTCATTTAGTATGCGCGGTTCTATGAATATGCAAATGAGCCCCGCCTCCACTCCACTGGTTGACGATCACACGTTGATCTGATTGGTTACAAGCAGTGTTGGGTAAGTTACTCTAAAAAAGTAATTAATTACTAGTTACTAATTACCTCTTCAACAGTGTAATTAGATTACTAATTACTCTCTCTAAAAAGTATTTAATTACTTTTAATTACTTTCAAAATCCCATATCAATCTCAACCAGCTGAATAATACAAGGATAGACATGAATCTGTTTTAATTCTTTCAAATAAATACTATAAAATTGCATGAATTATCCTTAAACTGACCAAGGTGGAGAAGGTTACATTATAAAAACATACTTTTTAGCATCAGACAATACATTTTGATGTTAAACCCACGATTTTTTTGTGTCTGATCTCATGACATTTCACACTTTTTTTCATACATATTTTACAATGAATTTGTACGAGTGCGGTCGTACGATTTAGACACCTCATAAAATGCATATGAATCGCTGTGAGATCGGATTGATACACAGTATTTAACTCAATTACATCAGAAGTAACTGTAATTAAATTACAGATAAATTAAGAGTAATCCCTTACTTTACATTTTCAAGAGAAGAGTAATTAAATTTTACTTAGTAATTAGTTACACCCAACACTGGTTACAAGGTCGTTTGTGACGTCAGAAACACACCGGCTGTCTTTGATTCACTGCAGTTTTAAGCAGAAAATACTCGACTTATGAATTTACACACGGTTTGTCTTATTAAAAACACCACATGGACTCGTAAACAGCATTAAAACCTTTAATTTCACCACAGCGGGACTTTAATACTAATTCTTTATTGATTTAAAAAGGCTTGTGTTGTGGGATTTAAAAACTGTGGTGATTAAAGTGAGAATGCCTTTTTAATAGCGTGTATTTGAATGCAGTTTGTATAAATAAAGTAGAATTAAAATGAACATGACCCTAGTTTGGACTAGAAAAGCAATGTTGTTGCCTTTGAAAGTTTTAAAGGCCAGATATACAAGTTTAAAATGTCATCATTTAATAAGTTGGCTTGGATGGGAAAACGCTTTTTCACAGAATGCATTACCTGAGTTGAAGTTCAGTAAATTCATTTTCCAGTGCATTCGGTTTCTGATTTAACTTTCTGTCACCAAATTCAATTCAATATCACACTGATGAATTGAGCAAGAGCCGGTTCTTCAATCCTGAATCGTGCACAACCGAATATTTTGCCGTCTAAATACTTGACGCCGAAGCCTGTGTCATTTGCATTAAATTAAATATGGCGTTTACCCTGACTAATGGCGGAGTGTGAGGTAATGCTGTTGGCCGGCTGTCTGGTATTAATTCTCACCATGGGTTTGTGCTTAATGAACCAAAATCCCCTTTTCCGTTCTGCATCTGGTGTTGGCAGTGTGTGTGATTTTCCAGAATCAGTGACACAGTCGATTACCCCGACGGGAGACGTTTTGTTCCTCCAAATGGAGGAGTGGTGTGTGTCAGGCCCCAGTGTTGACCTTTGATGCACAGTTGTGCTTTCAAATCATAGTTTTTTGGTTAAAGCTAGCGTTTCAGATTGGCCATTTTGCAGTTCCCTCACGCACAGCCGTAGCGAATTAGAGAATTGCGGCTTTGGAAAGCTGAGACGCATGTATAATGCAGATCTCGATCTGTTTGATTGTCACTGCTGTGGCCTGAAGGAGCCGTGGCATTGGCTTTCGGTTTGGTGGTGGCTCATTTTCAGGGTTCATTGGGAGGAAAAATGAAGTTGGGATCCATGATGATTAGCCTTGGAGGTTCTGGTTTGACTTGACGCGCTGAATATGGTTGTAATTTGTCTAATCTTTGCTGTGGCTCTCTGGTTATTCGAGGCATGAATCTTGTATGTAATTCAGAGGTGTAGATGTACGGAAGTGAAGTAATGACTATAAAGCTTGTTGAATTGCACTACATGAAAATTATGCATTGCTTTTTTAATGCATGGGCTGAAGTTCAACATGGTTGTGTATTTAAACTGTGAATATTTAGTTGTAATATGGTTCTCTGGTTATTTGAGGCATGAATCTTCGATGTAATTCAGAGGTGTAGATGAAGCGGTTCGTAATGGTTTGGGAAAACTTTCTTGCAATGGGAACAATACAATAACCTTCAAACTTTTTTTGCAATGCAATACCATTGTAAATGAGCTTTTTTTAAACCTTGGATCAATATTATTGAAGCTAAACCAGGTTATTGCTTTTTTAGTGCCTGCAATCGACCATCTATGCTAATTCTCCAAGGAATTGTATGTTAAACGTCTCCTTTCTGACATGATCAGGAACGTCTTCCCTCGCTGGTTCTTGCAACATCACTGTGAGATCTAATGATTTTGTTATTTTGACATTATGAATAAAATTGCTGCCCTCAAAAGTTAATCTGGAGCCTTAAACTTAAAGTAAACTTTGTTTAGAATATAACTATAATGCTGCTAAGAATAGTCGAGTATAGCTTCATTGTTCAAATTAAAGAAAGATCAGACTTTATGATGTTAGTTTTAAAAAATAGATAGAAAACATTTAAATCGCTTTATGATGTTAGTTTTAATGTAAAAATCAATTAAATTTATCTGGCATTTCTTTCTTTTTGCTGTATCGGAAACATACCGAACCGTGTCACCATTGTATCGAACCGAACCGTGAATTTTGCGAACAGTTACACCCCAAATATATGTAGATGTAATTTGCATAAAAAAACAACCAAAAAACAAATACAATAGAGATATAGTTTGATAAGTGCTGTTTGTAGTCCTGGAAATCCTACAAAAGTAGTTCTTTAAATTCTTAATGCTGGAAATTCATGTGACAGAATCTGTACAAACCCTGTTATTGGTCCTATCTTTTCTATTGAAGTATTTTTTTTTTTTTTACAACCTTGGATCAATATTATTGAACCCAAACAGGTTATTGCCGTTTTAATGCCTGCAATCAATCATCTATGCAAATTCTCCAAAGATTCAGATGTTAAACATCTCCTATCTGACATTAGCAACGTCGTTCCCTCGCTGGTTCTTGCACCGTTGTTGTGTCACATGTGCGCAGACACATTACAGGCGGACCCCCGGTGCAAAATCTTGTGTGTGTTTGGTATCGCCAGACTCTTAAAGGGGACATATCATGCAAAATACACTTTTTAGCCCCTAAATGCATTTTGTTGTATATTTGGAGTGTTTATAAGTACAGAAAAGATGAAATTATTCTCTTCAGGTGCTTCGTTTATATCTTTATATTCTGTTTTGGTCATATTTTTCAACCTGTTCAGATTTTTCGGTTCTCTATGACGTTTTTTGAACTATCACGTCACCGTATTTGCAGCGGAACTGACGAATAAGGACATCGACTACCGGTCCAACACTTCGAGCAATCCGCCATTATTATTTCTCGCTCCGATTTTGTAGCCCGAGCTCAATGATGCAGAAGTTACGAGAGGGCAAGTCAAAATGTTTGGTTGTTGGATGTACGTTAGTGACCTGAAGCACTTCAACAACCTCCGCCAGTAACGTTATAAAGAAGGGTTTGCCGAGCGAATGAGAGGTAAACTCCTTCTATCTTTGGAGACGACGAACAGAGCGTTTCGATAAGCTGTAAATATCGTTAATAAAAATAAAGTACTTTACTTTCTTAAAACACATGGTGGTCATGGTTTAGCAGTACCTTTGTCTTTCTTTGTTTTTGTTTTGAAGTAACGTTACACGTCTGCAGTATTATTGTTCTTGAGTTTCATCAATGCTCATTTAGCTGCTTTTCTAAACGTATCATATTGTCAATACAGATTTTTTTGTGGTAAGATTAGACCGTAGTCATTTATCTTGTCAGTGTGCTTGTTTTAACAAGAGAAATAGTCGACTTTCACTAATAACACAATACAGTTAACTCACATGGTTCGTCGTCGTCTTTATCGACTCGCTCGCTCTGGCTGGAATATGTAAGGCTTGATGGACAAGTCTTCTGTTAACGAGTGACTAAAAATGTTCTTTGAAGTTTTGATAGTATATAATCGTATATCTCTAATCAAACTACAATAATGGCCGAACGCGGAGTTGAACCGACCGTGAACTCATCGACCTGGAGAGCGGGCGGGGAAAGACGCAACTCCTTTTTATTTAAAGGGGCCGCTTTGTAACGGGTCGCTCACAGACGCACATCAGAAAAGGGGCTTGTGGAGCTATACTATAATAATGAGGAATTCAGACCCAAACATTGCAGTTATGCTTTATATAGACCACAAATGTATGATTTATATGTAAAAATGAATGATTTAAAAGCACCCTTTAAAAAGAGTCTGGAATGAAATTGCACTGGCATTCATGTCTTCAAGTCTATCAGGCCTGACCAATAATAAGCAATCCATTTGCTACTCCATGCCTTGATATATTGCAACGTGCGCCTGAGCAGTGCATGACCCGAGAAGTGGCGGATGTGAAAGCGTGCAATCCTAGACGCCAGTTATTGCTCTCGTGTTTGACGGGCCTGTTTGCCAAACTGAATTCATGGTTTGCCCTGACACTAAGAAATCCGGTCCAAAGCAAGGCAATAAATTATTCTCCCGCCTGACACGAGCTCTTATTACTCGTGTCACTCTACATAGGAGGGCCGCGTCGGACTAATGGTGGATTTCGTCAGGGGAAGAATTTTCCGGCTCAAATCAAATGTCAGCGTTCGTCCAGGTAATGACGTCCTCGCCTCCCACTCGGCTTGTGCTTCAACGCTCGAGGCTTGACAGCAGAAGCCAGTGTTTCATGAAATTAAGCTTTCTTTCTGTGGTGGCGTAACTCTCGGTAATTCTGGGTCGGGTGGGGTTTGACCCTCGAGTGCCAGTGTTGCACAGAAGCCTTTGAATTACACAGCCGGAGTGAAAACCCTTAGTCGTCACAACAATGGGACGCAATGCTCTGAAATCCCAGCTTTCCTTGCTCTCGCCCGGCTTAAATGAGACTTACTCCGAAGATCAAGGGAGCGACTTATCGTCTTTTTCAAAGGCGTTTTGCATATTTGTTTTGTAACAGACGACTGCATCCCACATTATATTGTGTTCCACAGCCCCCCCCCCCAAAAAAAAAGTTGAATGTATTAGAGCCCGACCGATAAAGGATTTTGAAGGTCGATACAAATATTTTTGGGTTTAAAAATCCAATATACCGATATATCGGCCGATATTTTATTTTATTTTTTTTTAAACTGGAGATGATTATTCACAAATTTTGTCATGCTTATTTGAGTTAAGAGAACTGACGTGGATGTTCTTTTAATTGTTAATCAAGCAATGCATGTATCGTGACCAACTCAACGAGTGTTGCCAACAGGAACGGTGTAGAGTGCCCTCTGGTGGATAAACTATACAACTCCAACACTCATGACATGGTTCAAGCGTGTTTCGTCCGTTTTTATTGTATTTTTGAAATATTCATTTATCGGCCATTACAACTGCCGATACCGATAGTTTGGAAAATGCCTTATATCGGCCGATAATATCGGTCTGGCTCTAGAATGTAGTTGTAAAAGCATTGCGATCAGGGTTTGAAATTAACATCGCCAGATACAGGTTTAAATCTGCACAGATTTAGCACAAGTCCTCATTATATATTAAATAAAGCATATATTGCACAGAATCTGCTCATATCCGACTTACTTGAACACACACTACGCAACATAACGGCTCACTTGTTCATTTGCAATCAAGCAATAGCGAAGATTAAAAGGCATTTCGTTAAAGGGATACTCCACTTTTTTTGGGAAATAAGCTCATTTTACCACTCCCCCAGAGTTAAACAGTTGGGTTTTACCGTTTTCGGTAAATGTATTTAGACGATTTTTTTTTATATTTAGAAGAACATCATTAACCAGACAGTTTCTGGACTCATTGACTTCCATAGAATATTTTTTTTCCTACTATGTAAGTCAATGAGACCAGAAAATGTCTGGTTACTGATAGTCTTCTAAATATCAGAAAATCGGCTGAATGGATTCGAAAACGGTAAAACTCGACTGTTTAACTCTGGGGGAGTGGTAAAATGAGCCTATTTCCAAAAAAAAGTGGAGTATCCCTTTAAGACGATGCATTTTCCAACATGCTTCTTTTTCATGCAAAGTTTTGTTTCGTATCGGTGACTGATTTAGCATCTGATTCCAGTTCACATGCATACGCAAAAACGACTAAAAATTCTATATTGGTGGTCAAATTGTAAAGAGAGACTACCGTACACGCCTGCGCACATATGTATTCAATTGCGCATAGCTATAGACTAAACACACAATATGCATGTGCACGCCATCACCTTTTCACAGGTTCATGTTTCTGTGGTTTACATCGAGGGAACGTTTCTTCATTTGCATTGAAGCAAAAGATTAAAAAGCATTTGGTTTACTAAAAAGACATTGCTATTGTCCAACGTCCTACGTCTTTGTACTGTTGATCTGTTGAATAAGAAATTAATGTTTGAATTAAATCTCTATACATGCATGCATACATACATAAATACATGCATGTATACGTAAATAAATCTTCTAGTGTCTGAACTAGTTGATGCATGAAATCAGTACTCTTATAAAGAGGTTTACTGGCAAAAAGTACAACTTATCGAAATCCGTATCATGATACATTGATTCGCTCAATCAGCGTTTTAACCGTGGAAAGACGTCAGTTAAACAGCTTGTAATCAATGTCATCGTCATATTTACCTCAGAAAACCCACATAAACTCGTTAGTCAGCTAGAAAAAATAACTCTAGAGAGGAGCATTTTGCTAAATATATACACTATATTACATATGCATTATAATCTTAATGTTCTTCAATATTTAATGCATATCTGGCAAGTTTTTGACGGCCACCATTTAAATGTTTTATATTTCATATGATATTCTTATTATAAAAATAAATAAAAGTGTAATTTAAGTGTTTGTATAGCTACAAAACAGTTCATTATTACCTTTATATTAGGCTAATGAAGTCTATAGGCTACAACTAGACTCCCATAGTTTACAGCATTAGTTAAGAGATTCGATTTCCTTGAGAAAATTTGCCATTTATTGTAACTGATATCCAAAATAATCAATATTGAATCGATTGTGAAATTTGTGTCAATACCCAGCCCTAGTCATTTTTATGTGTATTTTAAATGCATGTATCTGAAATACTACCCGTCTCTGGCTGGGAGGGACTTAGTTAATCTGGTTTCTTTTGAATGGGCAGTCACGTAAAAATTTAGTAGCCAAAATTGTCCGGCGAGTGAATAAGTTAATTTCAAACCCTGGTTGTGATGTTTCACCCTTTGAATGCAAAGCTTTTGTACCCGACGACTGATGTTTAGCGTTGTAGATGTAAAAGCCACTGTTTTTCATAGTCGCCATTGGGTGACTACTACTGTAAAAAGGCGTAAAGCTCCTCGTCTCATTTGATGGTGGTATTTTGAGAGCGTTTCATATGAATGAAGTGCCATCGTGAGTTCTCCGTAGGAATGCAGATTGCATCTGTGGCTGAACGCATTGCCTCATCCGCACCCGCTGTACAGCGCTGTAGGGATTGTTTACCGTGGCAGAGCTGTCTCTCCACTGGAAGCGTGGCCTTGGGAGTGTTTATTTTGGGCCTTGAAGATTTGAATTGCTTGTTTGGCTTCAATTTAGTTCTTTAAAACGCCGTCCCCTCGTGCACTCGCTCGGAGGAAGCCAACCAAGAGTTTCGGAACAAATTACATCTCGGTCTCATTCATATTCAGCATGGCCCGTCAGGAGCGAGCGGGAGGAGTCGAGCTGTTAGGGTGAGGGTACGCTTGGGTTCGCCAAAGCAAACGCTTGTGCTCGGTCTGCTCGCGGCTCCGGGTCGGGTCCGGTCCGATACACCAGATGCCAAAGCAAAAGGACAGGTTTCACCAGTGTTATGTCGTTACACATGATTGGTGGAACTGCTCATCTTCATCTGGCATATAAAAAATAAATAAAATCAATATTAAAAAATATATATTTATATATATTTTTTTTATTTTATACATTTTTAAAAAATATATAATTGGCATATTTTATTCAAGAGTAATAATTCCTTCAGTAAATATTAATGGAATATATTATTCAATGGTAATAATCCCTACAATAAATATAAATGGCATATATTCAATAGTAATAAATCATACAGTAAATATTAATGGAATATATTATTTAATTGTAATAATTCCTACAATAAATATAAATGGCATATATTCAATAATAATTCCTTTAATAAATATAACTGTCATATATTATTCAATAATATTCCTATAATATAAATGGCATATATTCAATAGTAATAATTCCTATAATAAATATAACTGTCATATATTATTCAATAATAATTCCTATAATAAATATAAATGGCATATATTCAATAGTAATAATTCCTATAATAAATATAACTGTCATATATTATTCAATAATAATTCCTATAATATAAATGGCATATATTCAATAGTAATAATTCCTATAATAAATATAACTGTCATATATTATTCAATAATAATTCCTATAATAAATATAAATGGCATATATTCAATAGTAATAATTCCTACAGTAAATATTAATGGAATATATTATTCAATAGTAATAATCCCTACAAAAAATATAAATGGCATATATTCAATAGTAATAATTCCTATAATAAATATAACTGTCATATATTATTCAATAATAATTCCTATAATAAATATAAATCATATATATTATTCAATACTACTCGTATACAATAACGGTAACATTTGATAGATCCAGTGATAGTATGAATGTTCATTTTTGAGTAGAAAATGAATCCACATGTCTCAAGGGCAAGTTACCAAACCTAAAAACAGAAGTAATGATAAAACGATGTAAACACCGCTGCTAAAATTAAAGCGCCGTGGCGTACACATAATTACGTTCAACAAGGAAGTGTTGAAGTGTTTGAGCCCCTCAGCCGGCGTTTGAGGATTTCCATGAGTATGGACTCTTCCTGCTTTCATCCGGTGACTCCCGTAACAGCACGTCAGGATCCTGCTCTTCAACAGGACTCCACGCTCCTCATCCCACGCTTCTCTATCCCACTGGAAGAGCTTGGCACAGTCATTAAGTGTAGCGCTGTCTCCATATGAGCTGGGGTTATTTATAAGCAGTCGTCTCGTGTTCTCCTCCGTCTGGAAGTGAGATGTCCCGGTGTAAATCCTTGTTAAAGTTCAGGCCGTCTCCTCTTATTATTATTATTATTTCCTATTTCCTCTTCCCTCTTTCCCTGTTTCCTATTTCCTCCTTCATATTTCCTTTCTTATTTCCTCTTTCCTATTCCCTCTTTCCCTGTTTCCTATTTCCTCCTTCATATTTCCTTTCTTATTTCCTATTTCCTATTCCCTCTTTCCCCGTTTCCTATTTCCTCCTTCATATTTCCTTTCTTATTTCCTCTTTCCTTCTTTCCTATTCCCTCTTTCCCCATTTCCTATTTCCTCCCTCTTCCTCTTCCCTCTTCTTTCCTATTCTTTCCTATTCCTATTCCCTCTTCCCCCATTTCCTATTTCCTCCTTCATATTTCCTTTCTTATTTCCTCTTTCCTATTCCCTCTTTCCCTGTTTCCTATTTCCTCCTTCATATTTCCTTTCTTATTTCCTATTTCCTATTCCCTCTTTCCCTGTTTCCTATTTCCTCCTTCATATTTCCTTTCTTATTTCCTATTTCCTATTCCCTCTTTCCCCGTTTCCTATTTCCTCCTTCATATTTCCTTTCTTATTTCCTCTTTCCTTCTTTCCTATTCCCTCTTTCCCCATTTCCTATTTCCTCCCTCTTCCTCTTCCCTCTTCTTTCCTATTCCTATTCCCTCTTCCCCCATTTCCTATTTCCTCCTTCATATTTCCTTTCTTATTTCCTCTTTCCTATTCCCTCTTTCCCTGTTTCCTATTTCCTCCTTCATATTTCCTTTCTTATTTCCTATTTCCTATTCCCTCTTTCCCTGTTTCCTATTTCCTCCTTCATATTTCCTTTCTTATTTCCTATTTCCTATTCCCTCTTTCCGCGTTTCCTATTTCCTCCTTCATATTTCCTTTCTTATTTCCTCTTTCCTTCTTTCCTATTCCCTCTTTCCCCATTTCCTATTTCCTCCCTCTTCCTCTTCCCTCTTCTTTCCTATTCCTATTCCCTCTTCCCCCATTTCCTATTTCCTCCTTCATATTTCCTTTCTTATTTCCTCTTTCCTTCTTTCCTATTCCCTCTTCCTCCATTTCCTATTTCCTCCTTCATATTTCCTTTCTTATTTCCTCTTTCCTTCTTTCCTATACCCTCTTTCCCCATTTCCTATTTCCTCCCTCTTCCTCTTCCCTCTTCTTTCCCATTCCTATTCCCTCTTCCTCCATTTCCTATTTCCTCCTTCATATTTACTCTTTCCTTCTTTCCTATTCCCTCTTCCCTCTTTCCCCGTTTCCTATTTCCTCCTTCATATTTCCTTTCTTATTTCCTCTTTCCTTCTTTCCTATTCCCTCTTTCCCCATTTCCTATTTCCTCCTTCATATTTCCTTTCTTATTTCCTCTTTCCTTCTTTCCTATTCCCTCTTTCCTCTCCATTTGAACTCTACATTTCCTCTACAGATGAAGTACATTTCATCAACCTAGAAATTATTTTAACAACTTTAAAGTTCAAGTAACACATTTAAAAAAAAAAAAAATTAGTGAGAGCAAATAAGTATTTGTATAAGTACTTTAACTGACATATGAGGGTTATTTTTGCTTTTAAACGCTGCATTTATAAAAAAAATATTTAAATGTAATTTTTTTTAATCTATTAATACAAAAATGCTTTTTTAAAATCTTATTTTTCATTTTTCTTCCCTTATAAGCCGAGTAGCTATTCTGCGTTTTAAAAGGCATGTTGTCTATGCTTTATACATGCCTCATCCAATAATAATGTTGATCATATCTGGGCTATAGTATGTAGATATAGGTGCGTTATGACTAATCCGTCACACATTGTTGGGAAGTCACTGTTGTTATACTGCTTTTGCTCAAATGAAAGTGCACTGGGGAAAAGTGATACTGGGATCCCACCCAAGCCATTGTTCCTCCAGCACCTCCCATGATGCACCAGCTCGAAGCCTTTCGCTTTGACTAATGAACGGCCCTGGAAATGTCAAACTTTTCGTTACCCTACACGATCATTTCTCATGAAGCAGATATAAACTCCTTTTCTCTCTCTTCCAGTCCAATACCAGATGGAGATGATGAGGAGTCTCCGACACGTGAACATCGACCACCTTCACGTCGGCTGGTATCAGTCCACGTTCTACGGCTCTTTCGTCAGCCGGGCTCTCCTGGACTCGCAGTTCAGCTACCAGCACGCCATCGAGGAGTCTGTGGTGCTCATCTACGGTGAGTCTCCATAGTTAATGACCCTGGGTTCAGCGCTCGATGGGAAGAGCTGCTCACTCGTGTTTGCAGAGAAGACATTTAAACAAGTGGATCAAAACTTTTCATCAAAGTTATATAATACCCGTTCATTTCTTAGAACAACTTTGAACTTTTCTGATCCACTTCAAATGTTTGACTAGTGTATGTGTATGTATGTGTATATATATATATATATATATATATATATATATATATATATATATATATATATAAAATTACATTAAAAATATATACTAATATATTAAGTTTATATAACTATATAAATATATATTTTTTCATTTCATGTAATATTCAAATTTTCTGAGATTTTGAATTTGGGGTTTTCGTAAGACAATCAAATTATAACAAAAAAAACAACAAAACTTTTTGTGTTTCACCTGTATGTATGTGTGTTCTGGGGAAAAAAAGCTAACACAGAAACCGAAAATTCTCGGGACAGCAGCATTTGTCCAAATTTCAATGTTAACCATCAGAAACGATCTTAAAACAGGGCTTTAAGTGTAAAATACCCAACTAACCCTTTAAAGTCTGTATTTTAAATCGGTTGCTTTTAGGATTGGGAATCAGGAATCGAACACTCGAGGTCAGGTTTCGGATTCATTTAGTAAAATTAATTTAGATTCCTTTGAGTATTTCAACTTGACTTTACTGGATACTGGATCCAGCTCTTAAAGAGACAGCACTAATATTCCTGCTGCTGTCTCTATAATAACTCTATAATCACACAATAATAACTGAATAACTTTTGAGACTATTTATAAAGTGCAGTGTTTTACATTTAATTAGTTTCTGAACCCGAATACCTGAAAATCTTAAAACACTGTTTGTTTCAATCATATCTTTGTTCTGTTCTTTTTTTTTAATAACAGTGTGTTTACTTGTCTTTAATAATGCTTGAAGCTTAGTTTGGCTAGTTGTTTTTCTATGGTGTTTTAATTTAATTTAAACCACAGGCAAACACTCCTTGTATGTGTTGTTGATTTTTGTTCATGATATTCAGCTACAATTACATTTTTGCAATAAGACTA
This sequence comes from Pimephales promelas, assembly GCF_988280905.1. Classification (NCBI taxonomy): domain Eukaryota; kingdom Metazoa; phylum Chordata; class Actinopteri; order Cypriniformes; family Leuciscidae; genus Pimephales; species Pimephales promelas. The sequence continues at coordinate 35,825,931 of NC_142780.1, forward strand.
AATGTGAATATCTACCTTTTTTTACCTTTTTGGGTCATTAAAATTAAAACGACACCCAACACTAGTTGCATGCATGTTGGTTCCAGTGAGGATTGAAGCGTCTTGTGGTGATTAAGGTGTTCCTGATGCTCCGTCAAAGGTTTCGACACACAAACTTGCAGAATAAATGCCTTGAATGCAATGCATGTCGCTTGAGATGAATGCATCTGTCAATAGCGTGACTGTAAAGTGCATTGGTACAATGGTGGGTGAAGTGTGCACTCCGATCTCGAGTGTTTTCCTGCCCTGTATTCTACACTGGGTTCACGGCATTTAATCATGCCGCCTTTAAACCCATCAATAATGCATGCTGAAATATTAAAGTCTAAATAAAAACCTGCTCATCTCTGTACATGCCGAGGAGAGAAGTCTATATCTTGTGGTTTCGGACCGTTATCCAGCAGATCTGACTCTTTCTGATATTCACACGCGTGCATGACAAGACAAATCTCACATGACGTGTGTTTTTTTTACTTTTACATATTTTTTAAATGTGCATTTAGCAGATAAAGTGCTTTGCATTCATCAGGTGATTAAAATATTAGTGCATTTTTTTTTTTATAAGTTGTTAAGTTTTTATAAAGATTTACTAATGAGGCAAGGGAGTTTCATTCAAGAAAAAAAAAAACTTAATTTAAAATTACCCGTAATTTTGGTAATGAGTTTTATGGGATAATATATAGAATACAGGGGGACTTTAAATTTAATTGATGGTTACATCATGTCGCCATGTTGATGCTGAATTAGTTTTTTTTGCACTGGCTTCTGTTTTATCATTGTATAATGTAAAATGGCCACCGTGACTCTAGATGGCCATTCCTCCGGCAAAGCAAGGACGTTTTGTAAAGTGCTGCTGTGTGTGTGTGTGAGTGGCAGCTCTGATAAGACCTGTGTGAACACTTTTAGGCTTTGACATCTCTGACAAGCACATTAATTCAATCCTACTCTTACTAAAAGCAGTGGAGGGCGAGTGTGGCCGAGTATGAAGTAGGCTTGCCGCGATAGACGGTGTTGACGGTGTTACCGGTTTTAAGCCCCATCACCGGTGACATCACTTTCCCACCGTGACACCGCGATGTCTTGACTTTTTTTTTTTTTAAAGTATTCGTTTTTGCTAAAATATTTATTTGAATTAATTAAAAATAATAATTTTCAATTATTTAGTTCTGAAGAGAGCATTATAATTAAAAATGAACTGCGCAACGCGTGCCGTCACGTCACAGATCAGCAAGCATCAGGATTCCATTTAGCACGTGTGGAGACGAGAACGAGTCAAATTACAGAAAAGCAAGATAATGGCGGAAGATTTGGTGTCAAAACGCAATGCAAAAGCGCCTGTTTGGCAATATTTTGGCCAATATATATTAATGTTAATAAATGCCAATTTATAGTGTTTTACTTTTTTTTTAGAGTGCTGTCATTTATGTAGGCTAAGGTCCTTTTTAAAGTTTTTATTTTATATTCGTCTCTTTTTATTTGGTTTTATCTTATTTAAACTTTGTTTAATTTATTTAGGCCTATTTTGTTTTCTTATTCGTTAATAAACGTTTTATTATTTTTTTTTGGGCCCACAGTTTGCCGATTTTCACTTTATTTTTATTCGTTCGTTATGCTAATAAAAGTTCTGTCTATATTTTATTCGTTTATTATTCTAATAAAAGTGCTGTCTAAATAAAAGTTTATTGTCAGCGAGTTGTTGTTTTTTTTTTTTTGTCCATTCCAGCAATTGACGCTGAATTGCAATTGACGCTTATTTCGAAAGTGAAAGTATGTCATTTATGTAGGCTAAGGTCCGTTTTGAAGTTTTTATTTTATATTCGTCTCTTTTTAATTGGTTTTATCTCATTTAAACTTTGTGTAATTTATTTAGGCCTATTTTATTTTCTTATTCGTTAATAAACGTTTTATGGTTCTTATTTGTTTGGGCCCACATTTTGCCGATTTTCACTTTTTTCAGCCTATGCATGGGGTTATTTTTATTCGTTCGTTATGCTAATAAAAGTCTATAAATAAAAGTTTTATTATCAGCGAGTTGTTTTTTTTTTTTGTCCATTCAAGCAATTGACGCTTATTTCGAAAGTGAAAGTATAACGCGCACGCATTTAAAAGCTATTTAACCCCCCCGCCCTGCCCTCCACGGTGACACCGGGATTACCGGTGTTGTCACACGTCGATTAACCGGTGGGAAATTTTCCTCACCGCGGCAACCCTAGTATGAAGCCTGACGGCACCTGCAGTCGATGATTTCTGTATGAAAGCGGAAGAAAAGCTTCTCTGCGTGACCTCCTGGCCCTCACACCCGAGACTGGTTATCCGGCGGCGGGTGAATATAAATGTCTTGTAGGCGCTGGATGGAAGTGCTTGTTTTATGGCGCTTAACTCCGTGACCTTTCTGTTATTGTCATGTGTTTGGTTCCTGGGTCAAGTGAGCCATTAAAGGCACTAAGTTTTCTCCTCTATTCAGACATTATTTAAAGATAATCTGTAATGATATTAATAATAATATGTATTAAAAATTAACTTGGATCTGTGGTTTAAAATGCGTCAAATAACATTTAGGGCTGGGTTATGTGTTGGACATTCTCAATAAATTTGTGATTTTTGCTGCATATTTTAATGCACTTTTATTTGTTAGTTAGTAGGGGTGGGGGGAAATATCGATTCTCGATGCATCGCGATGCAGACGTGGACGATCCTGAATCGATTCACAAATGTCAAAAAATCGATTTAAAAAAAAAAATTGGGTCATTACTTTGTACTTTTAAAGCAAATTATTTATAGTCACACACAAAAGATTCAGATAATCGATTTGTAACATTATAAATGTCTTGTACTTTTAACTTCCTTGATGAATAAAAGTATAGATTTCTTTTTTCTTTTGCCCAAAAAATTAAATAAAAATTCTTACCGACTCCAAACATTTGAACGGTATTGTTTAATGTTACAAAAGCTTTCTATTTCAGATAAATGCTGTTCTTTTGAATTTCTGGGTGATTCTCTGAATCGGGTGCCCTTCAAGTCCCCCAAACTTGCTTCAAATATTTTCAATTGAAGGAAATCACAAAATACATTTTAATGCTGTCAATTAATAGAACCAGGTGCATTTGCATTATAATGCAACAAAATTGCTTTTGAAAAAAATTTAAAGTTAATAAATGTAAAGATAATGAGTTGCCTAAGTAGTAGACAACAAGCATGTTTGCATGTCCTCACTAACCATCATTATATTTTCAATGAATATCAAAAAAAAAAAAGTGCAATTAATACCAAAATGCTGCTGCTGCTAATATAATCACATGTTGATCTAGTGTATTTTCGTTTACTGTTGTGAAATGGAAAATCAATAATCGGTAATCGAGAATCGTTAATAATCGAAAATTGACTGTAATCGAATCGGGACTTCAATAATCGTAATTGAATCGAATCGGGAAATCAGACAGATTACCCACCCCTATTAGTTAGTAGCATGCATACCGGATCAGTGTATTAAACAGTGCATTAGCTCATTTAAAAGTCTGTGTAGTGTTATCTTAAATTTGCTTACTTTATTAAATTTCTGTTCCTGAAAACTCCTGTCAGACCGACCTGAAAAACACTGTTTATTTAATGTGTATCTTTGTTATATTGTATTTTTATCAGTTCTGTTATTACTACTTGCCTTTAATGTTTTAACTTTATATTAGTAGGGCTAGTAAGTTTAGAATTACTAACTTGACTTGGCCGGTAAAACACATTTATGGCCGGTACATTTTCTTAAGTCACCGGCCGATGGCAGGTGTGGCAAAGTACATTTTTAGGCCCTTTATACTATATCCAATATAATATTTTATTTTTTTGAATTTTTTTTTAAAGATGTGGCATTTATGATAATCGCAATGGTCTTCAAATTGCACTGATTTGGTTCTTTCCTTACTCTGTAATGCATCAAATTAGCTTTTTACTTCTGGAATAAAAAATGCAAGTGCTAATGTCATAACTCACACATGTTGTGTGATCTCACATCTTTCTAGCAGGATAGCAGCATTCGCCAGTGTTTACATTAAATATGGTTAAACCTGGATCATTGCATGTTCATGCTGCATTTTAATCCACTTGTTTTTGGCACCAAATGGCATTTTTGGCAGAAAATTGTGGTGCATCACTAAAGCCCCTTTCACACTGCGCGTTATTGCCAGAACGCCGTCTGTGTGAACGCAAACACGACCTGGGATTGTTGATGCCGGATTGGGGATCTAACATTGCCGTGTTCAGTCCTGGAACGAGCGCTGTGTGAACAAAAGCCGTAATCAATTTAAAGGGTACATATCATGCTTTTAAATCATTCATTTTTACATATAAATCATACCGTTGTGGTCTATATAAAGCATAACTGCAATGTTTGGGTCTGAATTCCTCATTATTATAGCTCCACAAGCCCCTTTTCTGATGTGCGTCTGTGAGCGACCCGTTTCAAAGCGGCCCCTTTAAATAAAAAGGAGATGCGTCTTTCCCCGCCCGCTCTCCAGGTCCATGAGTTCACGGTCGGTTCAACTTCCCCGCGTTCGGCCATTATTGTAGTTTGATTAGAGATATACGATTATATACGATACCTTCAAAGAACATTTTTATTCACACGTTAATAAAATGTCAACAACAGAAGACTTGTCCATCAAGCCTTACATATTCGAGCCAGAACGAGCGAGTTGATAAAGACGACGACGAACCTGCAGAACAACGTCTTCATATGGATATATTGGTATGTGAGTTAACCGTTTTGTGTTATTAGTGAAAGTCGACTATTTCTCTAGTTAAAACAAGCACAACGACAAGATAAATGACTACGGTCTAATCTTACCACAAACAATCTGTATTGATAATATGATGCGTTTAGAAAAGCAGCTAAATGAGCATTGATGAAACTCAAGAACAATAATACTGCAGACGTGGAACGTTACTTCCAAACAAAAACAAAGAAAGACAAAGGTACTGCTAAACTATGACCACCATGTGTTTGAAGAAAGTAAAGTACTTTATTTTTATTAACGATATTTACAGCTTATCGAAATGCTCCGTTCGTCGTCTCCAAAGATAGAAGGAGTTTATCTCTCATTCAGTCGGCAAACCCTTCTGTATAACGTTACTGGCGGAGGTTGTTGAAGTGCTTCAGGTCATCCAACAACCGAACATTTTGACTTGCCCTCTCGTAACTTCTGCATCATTGAGCTCGGACTACAAAATCACAGCGAGAAATAATAATGGCGGATTGCTCGAAGTGTTGGACCGGTAGTCGATGTCCTTATTCGTCAGTTCCGCTGCAAATACGGTGACATATACAGTAATTGTTCAAAAAACATCATAGAGAACAGACAAATCTGATCAGGTTGAAAAAATATGACCAAAACAGAATATAAAGATATAAACGAAGCACCTGAAGAGAATAATTTCATCTTTTCTGTACTTATAAACACTCCAAATATACAACAAAATGCATTTAAGGGCTAAAAAAGTGGATTTTGCATGATTTGTCCCCTTTAAAAGTTGGTTAACGACTTGGATGAAATGGGGCAAATGTATTTGTGATGTTGACCCTTCAAATTTATGCATTTGTATTTATTTCAATTTTAGTTTTTTAATCCATTACTTTTACTAAAAATGTTTTCTTGAAAGTAAAAAGTGTTTCTCTCTCCGGCTATTGAGTTTCTAGGAAAAGCAGTTTCTTTTTAAAGCCAAAAGTGTACTCGATATTTCAACGCCTGCGAAAGACATTGTGTTCGCATTTCCACACTTCATTAAGTAGCGGAGCCGTTCCCAACAGTGCTAAGGTAATAAGAAATGTTTCTGCGATACCAAATTAGCCCAGTTCTTCAGTAAGGATGAGGTTTTTGATGCAGCGGCTGAATAAAAGCCATCGTTTGGAGCAGTAATTATAGTTCTCAGCATTAGTGTTGTTTTTAATCAATTCAATGCTTCCTTGGTGAGCAAAGCATCCATTCAAAAGCCTATTTTACATGCGTTTCCAAACTTCTGAATGGTGGTGTGCATCAAATATCATTAAAGATATAATGAAAAGCAATTGATTATAGTTACATCGTCCAGCCCTAAAGTCTGCCATTCGTGGAGGCTTTAGTCTGCATTGCCAGAGCGAATATTCAATTCCTTCCTTTGTCCTTTTGAACCCGTTTATTACTTATTATACACTTATAATACATTATATGTGTGATTTAATGGCGCTGAAAGAACCCATCTCTCATCATATTGAGGTACTGATGCTGTATATGAGTTGTAGATCAGACACAGTGTTCATTCAACATTGATTTTAACCCCTTAACTGTCACTGTCCCGGTACTAGGACGCCTAACTTTACTTCACTATATTTCTATTAAATCCTAATCTAATTATAAAAAATTATATATTGTTGGAAAGGTCTACGACTTCTAAATAGATATTCTACCCCTGTAGGAAGAGTAATTGATGAATTTATGACAAGAGTGCACCTCAAAAAATCTGCATCATAACAGGAGGTCTGACCTTTGTCACAAAAAGTCGATGCACCCACTTTTAATCATTGAAACTTCTGTTTTTATGCTAAAAGTTCATAATAAATATATAATCTAGTATTTTTCAATAAAAAAAATATATAGTACAATAGTATCCTCTAAAAATGATAATATTTATATTTATTATCCTCTAAAATATAATATTATTTTTTATCTCCTTTTTTATTATATCACATATTTTAGTAGTTATCATAAATTAGGTATCATTTGAAAGCTTATAAACTCAGAATTCATCCTGTGAAAACTGTTTTAGAATCGAAAGTTGGGTTACCATAGAAACGGTACTTATTTTATCAGGCTCCTCCCCTTTTGGGCATCGTTATATTTCATAATTTATGATCAAAACCTTTTCTAATCTTGACAAAACACATATTGTCAGAAAGGTCAGAGTCTCAAGGTTCTAAATTTTGTGACAGAATTAATATTTGGACAGAAATGTATTAATTTGTTAAGGCAGAATGTACACAACTAAATTCAATGGAATTCAATGGCACCCGGTGGCTATTTTTGGTACTACGCCTAAACAAAATATCATGGGAACTTCAATTTTTGTGATATCAACTTCAAATTTGGAACATAACTGGATAAGATTTATGGCTTTGATTTCATAGAAATTTTAGAGTAAAAAATATTTTATAAAATATATATTTTATGTAAAATAAAAATATAGTACAGTATATTTAATTTACTGTAAATTTAAACTTCCATAACTTTTTCATACTTTCATTTTTTGAAGTGTTTTCACTTCAGCAATATTCTGGTGAGTGTTTTCTTTAAAACAAGACCAAACTTGGGTATATATTCCAAAGCATTCTTAAATTACAACCATTTAGGTTTGAATAGTGCATTTTAACCCCCATTCTCAAAAAGGGGGGTGACAGCTAAGGGGTTAATCATGTCTTCCATTACATGCTGGACGGACTGGTGTGTTCAGGACAAAACGTTTGTTTGGCGTTTGAAGTCGTTTGCCAAAGTGAAATTTACAGAAATGTTTGCTCTGGCTGGTTAACACTTGAGCTCCCATTGGTCCGTGGCGATGATGTAATAAGTGGGCGTGGCTCTGAGGCTTCGACTTTAAGGTGGAAATCTTTTTCTGGTTAATTTCTGTCCACTGAGTAGGGATGGCTCGATACCACAATTTTGGCTTCGATACGATACCAGAACCTAATACCTCGGTATCGATACTAAATCGATACCACAGTCGGGAAAAAAAGTCTAAATTTAAGTGAATTGAAACAATTTTATTAAACACTGCTTGAAACTCTCAACTACCAAATGCGCAAAGAAAAGGATCAAAAAAAAAAAAAAAAACATCAAAATTTAAAAAATAAACAAATTATGTGTAGGCAAAATTTTGATTTGGGGAAAAAAAAAACCACTGATATTATACAATTAAAATAGGTTAATATCTATAATAATAGATTGACATAATAGAGTAATGAAATGACGTAAACCATTAGCTGTCAGTGTCAACAGAGAATTATCAACATTTGCATTTATTCATCTTGGTTTGGTTACTGTTTGGGTTCATATTATGCATATAATGCATTGCAAAAAGTAATGTTATGATGCTAAACATTTATTAGGATATTACATTTTAGGTCATTTTATTACTGATTGATCTAGATTAATTAATGCTATATTGTTAGGCCAGGTTCCTTAGTGAATGTTGACAAATGTAGCTTAATTGTAGGCTAATATTATTATATATTACTTACTACCATCTCTCTCTCTATGGGTCGCCACAGCGGCAGTAATGCCATTCATTTTACTATCACTTTTATGCTTTATTCAAATTAAATGAATATATTTGTTTGAAACTGCAAAAATGATGAGACCATGAGACGGTAACTGAATTGGTTCTAGCTTGTCATGCAAGAAGATTTGAGCTTTCGTGTTTAGCGTATCATATTTAATTGATAAGCTCTTATGTATGTGCGCTGTTCAGTGTTCAATAAAAGTCTTAATTAAATCAGTTGAATGATGAACTCACCAGTTGATCTCTTGAACAAGTCAGGATGAGCAACTGACGAGCGCTTTGGCAGATTTGATGTGTTGCATTCCATGGCAACACATTATTGAAAGCAAAGTTTGGTGCATTGAGGTGTGTTTCTACACTATTCTCATTAATTTAGTAGGCAAAGTAATGCCTTATTTCACTCATACTGCTCTCTCTATTTATTAATTTCGGGCGTGTAGAAATCCGAATGAGCTTCATTTCCACCGTGTTCCTTCGTTTGCCGGTTTCGCGTGACTCGCGTCAGTTTCGGTAGCGCACTGCCGCCTAGTGGAGAACTTCGGAACAGCAGCTCATCAAATACCGAATTTAACAAAATGATGATATTGTACCGTTTGAAATTTATTATATACCGGTATTTTTGCAATACCGGTATACCGCGCATCCCTACCACTGAGACATAAGCGAAGAGTTAAAAAGGTGATTATATCGGGGCCTTTAATGTTTTGTTGCATGTAGAGTTCGACCGATAGTTGATTTTTTTTTTTTTTTTCCATCTCAGATAGATTTTACCCAGTGTTTGTGCATGGTGGTTTTTCTGCTTATTAGAGTATTTCACCATTAACATACTAATGGGCAAACAATACTTGTGCAAAGGCCGAAGCTTCACAAGAACACGAGTACAGGCCTGAACGCGTGTTGAGAAACGGCTGATGTGAATCCAGATGTGTTTTCTGCTTCATAGATCCCATAAAGACGGCGCAGGGCTCTCTGTGTCTGAAGGCCTACAGGTTGACCCCCAAACTGATGGAGATCTGCAAGGAGAAAGACTTCAGTCCGGAGGGGTAAGACACTTTCTGTTCAGATTAGAGCCCGACCGATAAAGGATTTTGAAGGCTGATACCGATACAGATATTTTTTGGGTTTTAAAATCTGATATGCCGATACATCGGACGATATATATATTTTTTTTTCCGAAACGCGCAACAAAACATTAACAGATTTCCTTAACATAAGTTAATTGTAGTTATTTATTAGTTTTAACTAAAATATTATGATCATGCATTTTAAAAAGAAACTTTTTTCTTTTGTCACAACACAACAGACTGATAATAGTGGCATTAGCTAGCTTTATGGTTAGCTAGTCTATGATAAGCCATAATTTAGCGATGGATTACGTCATACTGCAAAGTGTAAAACATACATTTTCAGTATAACAGGCTGAGGAGAGATGATGCGTCTCATTGCTATAACTGTCACGCGCTATTAAAGAAATACTTCAGTCACATTGTCAAAAGTTAAAAGGACAGTCAGTCGACTACACTGGAACAACGTAACGTAACTATTACTAGCTAAACACTCTCGGCTTATTTAACAGCAAAACTGGACATGATAGTCATACATTTTGTCATGCTTATTTGAGTTAAGAGAACTGATGTGGATGTTCTTTTAATTGTTATTCAAGCAATGTATGTGTCGTGACCAACTCAACGAGTGTAGAGTGCCCTCTGGTGGACAAACAACACCATATACATATACAACTCCAACACTCATGACATGGTTCAAGCGTGTTTCGTCTGTTTTTATTTTTGAAATATTCATTTATCGGCCATTATAACTGCCGATACCGATAGTTTGGAAAATGCCTAATATCGGCCGATAATATCGGTCTGCCGATATATTGGTCTGGCTCTAGTTCAGATATATAGTCTTCTTTCAGACGAACGCAGAGTTATATTAAAAAATATATATATATATATATATATATATTAATTTCATTTATATGTTTTTAAATATTTGTAAACAATTGTATTATACATTAATTAATAGGGCTAGGTATTGAGACAAATTTCACAATTCGATTCGATTTCGATTCACAAGCTTGCAATTCGATTCGATTTCGATTCAATATCAATTATTTTGGATATCAATTACAATAAATGGCCATTTTTCTCAAGGGAATCAAATCTCTTAAATGCTGTATATGGGAGTCTAGTTGTAGCCTATATACTTCATTAGCCTAATATGAAGGTAATAATGAACTGTTTTGTAGCTATACAAACACTTAAATTACATTTTTATTTATTTTTATAATAAGAAGATTCTATGAAATATAAACATTTAAATGGTGACTGTCATAAAAACTTGCCAGATTTATTCAAATATGCATTAAATATTGAAGAACATTAAGATTATAATGCATATGTAATATGGTGTATATATTTAGCAAAATGCTCCTCTCTAGAGTTATTTTTTTCTAGCTGACTAACGAGTTTATGTGGGTTTTCTGAGGTAAATATGACGATACATTGATTACAAGCTGTTTAACTGACGTCTTTCCACAGTTGAAACGCTGATTGAGCGAATCAATGTGACATGATACGGATTTCGATAAGTTGTCCTCTATCTTTAACACACTTTCAGATGCTCATTCATGTTTATTTGGCGCTGTGACTGGTATTATTAGATCAGCGCTGCTGCTTCTCCAGAGCGATCTCACGCCACAGCGACAAAACACTATTTATGTTTTTGAATTTCTAAAGAAAATGGACGTAATTTGAAAATTGAGACTTTGTTTCATATCAATAGTAACAAAGGACAAAGATTATTGAGATTTTTTGGATGTGCGCAGCCGCGATACACTGATCCATTCATTCAAACGAAACAGGATGACTAATCGATTCTCGAGATTTAAGAATCGATATCGGTTCGTAAAAATGAGAACCGATTAATATCTAGAAATCGATATTTATTACCCAGCCCTATTAATTAATCCATAAATAATTGAATTATATTTATTGTTTATTTTAGATTTATATGCTCTCGCTTAAACTCCTTCCCGAAAGCCGAAAGCTTCCTCACCTCTGATTGGTCAGACGGCTCAGTCTGTTGTGATTGGTCGCAGCGCGTGTCATAAACCAAACACTTATTAAATTTGTTACAATCCGTCGCAGGATCTTGATCTTCCACTTTGCAGACCTTTTACATTCACATTCCCAGAGCTAAAATACAGAAGTAGTGCAGTGCTCTCCTCAGCCGACGTCTGGTTTCACTCATAATACAGAATTAATGGGTGAAGCACGCTTTCATGTTGACATCCGACATGTTTGCGCGGCCTGTGTGTTGACCTTGTCATCGGCCGGTTCGACACTCGTCATTCGACGGCGCCTCTTGAATATTCAGCCGGTTCGGAAGAGCACTGCTATTGATTTATGAAAATAAGCCTGTATTTGTGTAGCGAAGGAAGCGGGGTGGGCCGTCGTGAATGATGCATACAGATCGCTTGTCAGATTCATACGGAATATCAATCTGAAATCTGCGAGGCTGTGCTATATTGATATTCCTCAAACATTCTCCTGCTCCTCTATAAGTTTCTGCAATTCAGCTGGACTGAGAGAACACACACACACACACACACTCACTGAGGTGATGGATCGCGTTCGGGCCGGTGAACACCTGAAAGCCAAGGGGAGCATCTCTGTGTTCACGAAAACACGCATGCTTCTCACACCACTAGGCAGTAGCGGAGTGGCAATCGGGAGAGTCGGGAGTTTTCCCGGTGGGCCGGTAGTGCCGCGAGGGCCGGCCCGGTCTGATAAAATGTATTTATTGGAAGTTCGCCTTGGCCCAAGCTAAGGGAAAAAAACTTTTTTTTTTTTTTTTTTTACATTTTCTTTAACGGAGCATATATTTGCACTAAGTGCCGGTCTTTACAGCAAAACGACACCCGTCTTGAAACAGCCTCACTGGCGTAGGTCATAGGTCGTAGGGCGTGAAGTGCCTGAAAGCAGCTTTTTTATGCGCTGAACGCGAGTTCGAATCCGCCTTGCCGAACTCTCTCTTCTCCCTTTTCCCAACACAGATATGTAAAGATGTAAAACCTAACATTAAGGTGTCTAGCATTATATTTTGCCAACGAACTAATATTGAAACCATGAATATATATGGCGTTACGCCATTATAATAACTGACATTAGAATAGCATCAGTTTGTGCTGCGCGATTACTTTGCTCACGCGATCATCTGGTGTTTTCTCCTAAATAAAAGCTCAAGGGTTTATTTCTTGCAAGTGAAGAAATTAGGACAAACGTATTTTAATTTTCCTATATTATAGTGTAATGAAAGTTAAAATATACTTTTGAAGTACTCATTTTCATTTACATAGTACATGTATAGGCTATAAATGGATTTTACAGTACGTCATAGGAATAATTATAGATCATTATTACATTATTATAATAATTGTTTGTCATCCTAAAACACCATTGATGATGTAATGCAGACTGACTCTCACAACTAAAAAGATGTTTGAGCCCTGTTTATTGTCAAATCAATGCGTTTTCTTTGTTCAACGAGCAGTTCATGGGTTGAAGCTCTTAATTTCGATCTCTCAGAGAGCACGAGATTGATGCATTTAACCTTAAAATGTCCAAAATTTTCTTGCGGGGGAACATGCCCCCGAACCCCCCTACAGGCACAGAGTCCCCCCAACATAGTTTTAGAAATTACTGTGGGAAAGAACGGCCATTTATGAACTTTACTCCAGCATACTAGTACAACAAAGTTCCTTTTAAATCAGTAAAATTATAAATTCTATCGGCTACTAAAATCACGCCGGTGATTGGAGGGCCGGTGGTCTACGAAATTTCCCGGTAGATTTTTTGGTCCCACTCCGCCCCTGCCACTAGGGCTGGGTATTGACACACATTTCACAAATCGATTTCGATTCGATGCAATATTGATTCTTTGGGATATCAGGTACAATACATATACTATACAAAAAGGAAACCAAATCTCTTACCTAATGCTGTAAACTATGGGAGTCAGTCGTAGCCTATTCATTCGGTTCACTTTGCGACATACGGCCTCAATAATGCCTGCAATATGTTGTGCAGTTGGCTGCAACAACAGCCAAAAGGGGAACCCTGAACTGGTATTTTGTTCTATACCAAAAGAAAATCATTTATTTAAAAGACTTGAAGTCTTGCTGGTTTGTGGTTAAAATGTAGAAACCGATATTTTTTACCCTAAAGGCCCGTACACACCGGGACGAATATCAGCGCGCGTTATTCGTCAGCGTTTTTTGTGTTCACACCCAAGCGTTTTTCGCTGACGATTAGGGTTGGGTATCGAGAATCGAGTATCGATTGGAACCGGGACTAACTTTTCGTTTTTTCCCGGAATCGTTCAAAAGTTAAAGATAAAGATTCGATATTCACAGTCCGCCGAGCGGAAGAAGAAACCGCTGAACGACACCAACGAAGAAGCGTCTACCGGAAGTGTTGGCATAACCGCGCGAGTCGAACAAAACGCGTCGGCGATCCAAAGTGTGGCTTCACTTTTCTAAAAATAACGAAATCTCGGCAAAATGCAAAATTTGTGTATTTTTACAGAAGGAGTATTTCCTTCATAAAGGATTATTTTCTTCCGAAAGGCCGTTGGTTAGCAAGGTTAGCTTAACTTTTTTGACCCTGCCTCTTAACCCTTTCACGCGTACGATCACACCGGTGTGATCAGTCTTGGCTGGTCCCTGGAGCGTACGATCACACCGGTGTGATTAGAACGTTCAGTGCACACGTCAGCAACTGCTAAATTCAAACTTGCTCTCGCGCGTTGGCTGGCGCTCAGCCAGAGACAGACGCACTCAGTGCTGTCATATATCACAACTATTGAGTGTTTTCAACCACATAATGTTTATTTTAGGTTTCAGACATTTAAATACACATATGTACAAGCAAAACAATGATTTTGAGTTTGTAAAATACATACAGATGTCTATGGGAGCGGCAATAATAATCCTTTCAATTATAATAAGACGACACATTTTATTCATATCAGATACACATTGTGTAAGTAGCTTAACATTTGATCCTATTCTTCTCCCAGTTCACCAGCCACTTACTATCATGTATTTCGTGAGAAGTGGATGAATTGACGTAATAAATCCAACAGATCCGATTCTCTGAACTGAAAACGAAACTAAAATGGCGCCGCCCGTTGTGCATACAGCTCAACTAACGCGATCGTTATAAAGATGTCTAAACAACAAAACCCATCCACTTGCACATATTTGACAATCGGAATATCAGTGTTTCATGATATAGCTAATACATTTTTGAATATTTTTAATAAAAAAGGAAAAATGACATAAAAGCAGATCATCATTCATTCCGCGCTCTCTTCTGGTTGTGCTGTGTCACGTGACAAGCAATGACGCGTCACCATGGAAACATTAAAGTGGCAAGTTCTAAATAACGGTCGCCTTGAAAAACTCACGCTGGGGGGTCAGTTAGAATATTTTAAACTTACGTGTGAAAGGGTTAAAAGAATCGGAATCGAGAATCGTTAGAAACCGGAATCGAAACAAGGAATCGGAATCAGAATCGTTCAAATTCAAACGATACCCAACCCTACTGACGATGAGCCGAGTGAACATGCAAATTCATTCCCTGACACTAGATGGCGCTTAATGTAAAACAGAAATAATAATAGAATACTATACTAGGGTGATCATATTCATGTCTCAATGTTTTATTATGACAGATTAAAAAAAACGAATGAAATAATGATAGAAAGTCTTCTATATTAGAAAAATAAATGGTAACACTTTACAATTAGGTTCATTAGTTAATGTATTTACTAACATGCACTAACCACGAGCAATACATTTGTTACTGCATTTGTTCATCTTTGTTAATGTTAGTTCATGAAAATACAGCTGTTCGTTGTTTAGTTCACGGTGCATTAACTAATGCTAACAAGATTTTAATCAAGTATTAGTAAATGTTGAAAATAACATTAACAAAGATTAACAAATGCTGTATATGTGCTATTCATTATTAGTTCATATTAACTAATGTTAACTAACAAACCTTATTGTAAAGTGTTACCAAATAAATGTATAAATAACTAAAAGAAATGCATCCAAATGTAACAAAAAATAGCTCTCACAAACTTACAAAAACGAACTAACAAAATCTATTCATATCTTTAGTTTTCATTCTCTTTATCTTGTTTTTCTTCCTCGTCCACCTTGTTTGCCCATCTATATTTTGCTGTCGGACTGATCTCTCCCAGCAGTTTTTTTTTTGAAAACCAGGACGTTTTCATCACTTAAAAACAGTCAGGACAGGACGTGGAAACAGGACATGTGTAACGCAAAGTTGAGATGTTGCCCAGAGATAAAAACATAGCACGAGAGTTGTCGTATTTCCCCGCGTTTAATAAAACCACTCAAGTCCTCATACATGGGGATCGAGCGAGGAAAAAAAACACAAACAAACATCTGGTCACAATAGAAAAATAAAATAAAAGAAAGAATACAAAGAGTCGGTTATCTCCTCTCCTCACTTGTCAAAATTTGACTCACACTACGCACACTATGCGCAGTTCATCTCCACTCAGATTTCTGTACAGCACAAATTGACCGTTTCCAGTGGTGGAGGAAGTACTGAATCTCACTACTTAAGTAAAAGTATAAATACCCAGATTAATATTTACTTTAGTAAAAGTAGAAGTAACACAATGACAACCATACTTAAGTAAAAAGTAAAAAGTACTTTATTTTAAATGTACTTTAAGTATTAAAAGTAAAACTACTTGCATAACAATTTATTACCTTAATGTCTATTTTCTAATGATTAATAAAACATTTAATTCTAACTCATTCAACCTAATAGCCTACTCCTATAATGATGTTCAATAATGATGGAAAAAAATGTCACCATTTCTGAAACAAGCTTGCAATTAGGCAATATCATGCTTATCCTTATGTTAATAACTATGTTTGGCAGTAAACGCGATTCATTTATGGTGTAATTCTGAACCTCTTGGCTTGCCATAATCCTAACCAAACCAAACATATATTACACACGGTGTGTTTCCTATGCACGTAAAAACAAATTTTCGCGTATGAGTTGCACGATAAACACACTGCGTGCGAGACGCATTTAGTGTGACCGCGTTGATGTATCTATGGCAACCAAACGTCAATGGTGAGACAAACGTGCAACGAACGGACGGTCAGATTACGTTTTGGCAGGGGAAAAACTGATCAGAAAATGTAACGAAAATGTAACAGAAGTTGTAGAAATGTAGTGGAGTAGAAAGTATAATAATTGCTGCAAAATGTAACAAAGTAAAAGTAAAAAGTAGGCACTATTTATTCTACTTAAGTAAAGTAAAGATACGTGAAAAATGTACTTAAGTAAAGTAACGAAGTATTTGTACTTCGTTACATTCCACCACTGACCGTTTTACACATGTCCCGGGAAAACAGGACTGTTGGTCGCCCTATACTATTCTATTATTACAGAAATACTAATATAAATATTATCATATATGCTCCGAGACCAGCAGCTCAGCATTCATCTTGCCCATAGGTAACTTATCTTATCTCTTCTTCGCCGTTTGTGTGCTCGGCAAGACCGTTTTGTGTTTGAGCGCCCCCAAGTTGTGTTTTACTGTAACTTCAGAAGTACCAGACACGTGAGCAAACCCGCCAATCTCGTTGGTCCGATAGTTTTTTTTTTTTTAAATGACGCTTTTACGCGTGGCGTTTTTCGCGTCGGTGTGAACTCTCACATTGGCGCCCATTGTTTAGTCACGAGGCGTTAAACGTCGACTAATATCGCACGTGAAATTCGTCCCGGTGTGAACAGGCCTTAACCCTAAACGATAACCTCGTGTCACGATTCAGTATCATGAAACTGAACGGTATTATTGCGATACTCATGAAAGATAAATAGAAAATGACCTGTTGATTGAAAAATGCAAAATTTAATGTTGCATTGTGTGTGTAAATGAATAGGAAACCCAAAGCACATGATGCTGCGATATTATGAGAATTTGTTTTGTTTTTTATCTTAACCCTAAAACCGTTTTCTGGACAAATGTGGGCAAAATAGTTTTGATTAATCTTTAAAAAATACTTCCCTTGATCTACTTTTCTTAAGTTTGCCTCCTGAACACACACAATTTTTTTTTGACTCAAAAAAACAAACAAACTCCTTAATCTTGTATTGGGGTCAAAAATGGGCACCCATAGAAATGAATATAGGGAAAAACTGTAATTTAGAGCAGTCTAAAATAAGCCAAAATAAGACACCAGGTGACAGCAAAGTCACTTCATCTTTAGGTTTTAGCTCTAAGAACTTATTGGGATGATATTTTAATTTAGTTAAAAAAATAAAATAAGCATAATTTACATAGAAAATATGGTTCTTTTGAAGTAAATAAATTCAAAAATACCCCCTAAATAAAAAAACCCCACCATAAATGGATAGACAAAACTTTATCGAAGACAGTGATATAACATTTATAATAAATAAAAATTAGGATCACACATTTGTCCACAATTATAGGATTAAGGGCTATAAAGTGAAATATAGCTGCAAGCAGCCATTACCGGGGCCAAGCGCAAGAAGCGGCAACATATGCCAAAATGGCAAGGAGTGGCAGACCAACTGCAGCAAGGAGCAATTAAGGGCATTTTGAGAGAACTTTGGGCAAATGGCTAAGAAAATCACATAAACATTAACTTATAAGATGATTTAATGGGTTATCACTTTCGAACAATAGGTGACGCAGTTACGAAATAGATGTGATGTGGTCAGAGTGAGGTGACAATGACACATGCAAAGTTTGGTGTCAAAATGTGAAGGCATTGCAGAGATAAAGCCTAAATAGTAATTTTGGCAGCATGCCTAAAATTTGATGCTGTGGTATACGAAAACGGTTTTGTCTATCATCGTGCAATTCATAACTTTTAGTCGGCACGGTCTGGAGATGATACGATTCAATTTTCGTGAAAATCGGACAAACGGTCTAGGAGGAGTTCGAAAAAGAAGGTTTTTCAAAGAAATAAAGATGGCGAACAGGAAGTTTGTCTGATTATGGAAAACCTGATATCTATGTTTTCAGCATAACCCAACGAATCTATTAAGATCAGTTTCATTGCAATAAGCAAATTTATTCAAAAGTAATTAGCGTTCTCAGAAATTAATTATAACTTTTGACCAACAGGTGGCGCTGTCTCAAAATCTTTTGAGTACCTTCAGGGCATGCTGCTTATGGCACACACTGAGTTTTGTAATATTACACTAATGCATTTGTTTAGTATAGCATTTTATTTCACAAAACTCTATTGAAGTCAATGGGAATTTCACGTTTTGTTCTATTATAGCGCCACCAAGAGGCTCAGTCCCACAATTTTTTTTATGTGTCCTCAGAGTGACCCCATACATATGTGTGTCAATTTTGGTGCAAATATCTCAATTCACTTCCGAGTTATAAACATTTATATGAAAAAACACGTAAAAAATGACTGACACATGACTTTGTTTGAATTTTACTACCCCTTACTATCAATATTTTCGCATTTGGGCATTAGCATGTAGTTAACGAGCTATGATTCCGTGTTTTTGGCGGTGGTTTCGTCTCGATCGGAACAGCGGTTTTGAAGATATCGCCAAGTGTTTTTTTCGCGCTAAATCGCTACGCTACACCAACCGTAACACGAAACCCAGCATGTTTAGTATCGTTGGACTCTGCAACGATTCAGGAACTCAAAAAGATGACTCCCGTGAAAATAAGTGTACCACACCCAAAGTTATAAGCGTTTGAAAAAAAAAATTCACCACTAGGTGGTGCTGTTTCGAAACTTCTCAGGCTCCTTCAGGGCATCGTACTGATGACCCATACCGAGTTTCGTAACAATTCGTTCATGCGTTCAAAAAATACAGCATTTTAGCACATAATTCAAAATGGCCGACAGCCAAAATGGCCGATCTGGGAAAATTGCATATCAGTTTACTCGGCATGACGCCCTGAATCTAACGAGATGAAGTTTATGATTTTTGGACAAACCGTTCAGAAGTTACGAGCAAAAATAGCCATTTTTCATATCTCCGGACCACTAGGTGGCGCTGCGCCGAAACGCTGCATGTAGCCTCAGGTCATGCTTGTGATAACATGTACCAAGTTTGGTCTGAATAGGATTAAGCGTTGCGGAGATACAGCCTCACGTCTGTTTTTGCAAGCGCTATGTAAAATTAGTTTGCGCGTTTATCGACAACGGTTCTTCGAATCATCTTGAATTCCATAACTTTTTGTCAGCACTGCCTGGAGATGATCCGGTGCGATTTTGGTGAAAATCGGACAAACCGTCTAGGACGAGTTCGCAAAAGTAGGTTTTTTGGAAAATTCAAAATGGCGGCCATTTTTTTATGACGGAAAATGACGTCATAGGGTGCGATCGACTCGGCATGAGCTCAGGAACAAGAAGAAAAAAGAATTTTGTTGATAGGCCTTACGGTTCAAAAGTTATTAGCATAATAAAAGTGCAACTTTGGACAGTTGGTGGCGCTAGAGGGAATGAGTTAGAGACACCAAAATTGGTGTATTTAAAGTTGGGACTGTCCTCTATCAGAATGTCAAACCAAAACAACTTTCCCGCAAACCGGTCTATGGGCTGCCATAGACGCCCAGTCGGAAGAAGAATAATAATAATAAATATAGCTGCAAGCAGCCATTACCGGGGCCAAGCGCAAGAAGCGGCAACATATGCCAAAATGGCTAGGAGTGGCAGACCAACTGCAGCAAGGAGCAATTAAGGGCATTTTGAGAGAACTTTGGGCAAATGGCTAAGAAAATCACATAAACATTACCTTATAAGATGATTTAATGGGTTATCACTTTCGAACAATAGGTGGCGCAGTTACGAAATAGATGTGTGGTCAGAGTGAGGTGACAATGACACATGCAAAGTTTGGTGTCAAAATGTGAAGGCATTGCAGAGATAAAGCCTAAATAGTAATTTTGGCAGCATGCCTAAATTTTGATGCTGTGGTATACAAAAACGGTTTTGTCTATCATCGTGCAATTCATAACTTTTAGTCGGCACGGTCTGGAGATGATACGATTCAATTTTCGTGAAAATCGGACAAACGGTCTAGGAGGAGTTCGAAAAAGAAGGTTTTTCAAAGAAATAAAGATGGCGAACAGAACGTTTGTCTGATTATGGAAAACCTGATATCTATGTTTTTGGCATAACCAAAGGAATCTATTAAGATCAGTTTCATTGCAATACGCAAATTTATTCAAAAGTTATTAGCGTTCTCAGAAATTAATTATAACTTTTGACCAACAGGTGGCGCTGTCTTAAAATCTTTTAAGTACCTTCAGGGCATGCTGCTTATGGCACACACTGAGTTTTGTAATATTACACCAATGCATTTGTTTAGTATAGCATTTTATTTCACAAAACTCTATTGAAGTCAATGGGAATTTCACGTTTTGTTCTATTTTAGCGCCACCAAGAGGCTCAGTCCCACAATTTTTTTTATGTGTCCTCAGAGTGACCCCATACATATGTGTGTCAATTTTGGTGAAAATATCTCAATTCGCTTCCGGGTTATAAACATTTATATGAAAAAACACGTAAAAAATGACTGACACATGACTTTGTTTGAATTTTACTACCCCTTACTATCAATATTTTCGCATTTGGGCATTAGCGTTTAGTTAACAAGCTATGATTCCGTGTTTCTGGCGGTGGTTTCGTCTCGATCGGAACAGCGGTTTTGAAGATATCGCCAAGTGTTTTTTTCGCGCTAAATCGCTACGCTACACCAACCGTAACACGAAACCCAGCATGTTTAGTATTGTTGGACTCGGCAACGATTCAGGAACTCAAAAAGATGACTCCCGTGAAAATAAGTGTACCACACCCAAAGTTATAAGCGTTTGGAAAAAAAAATTCACCACTAGGTGGCGCTGTTTCGAAACTTCTCAGGCTTCTTCAGGGCATCGTACTGATGACCCATACCGAGTTTCGTAACAATTCGTTCATGCGTTCAAAAAATACAGCATTTTAGCACATAATTCAAAATGGCCGACAGCCAAAATGGCCGATCTGGGAAAATTGGATATCGGTCGACTCGGCATGATGCCCTGAATCTAACGAGATGACGTTTATGATTTTTGGACAAACCGTTCAGAAGTTACGAGCAAAAATAGCCATTTTTCATATCTCCGGACCACTAGGTGGCGCTGCGCCGAAACGCTGCATGTAGCCTCAGGTCATGCTTGTGATTACATGTACCAAGTTTGGTCTGAATAGGATGAAGCGTTGCGGAGATACAGCCTTACGTCTGTTTTCGCAAGCGTTACGTAAAATTAGTTTGTGCGTTTATCGAAAACCGTTAGGCGAATCATCTTGAATTCCATAACTTTTTGTCAGCACTGCCTGGAGATGATCCGGTGCGATTTTGGTGAAAATCAGACAAACCGTCTAGGACGAGTTCGCAAAAGTACGTTTTTTAGAAAATTCAAAATGGCGGCCGTTTTTTTATGACGGAAAATGACGTCATAGGGTGCGATCGAATCGGCATGAGCTCAGGAACAAGAGGAAAAAAGAATTTTGTTGATAGGCCTTACGGTTCAAAAGTTATTAGCATAATAAAAGTGAAACTTTGGACAGTTGGTGGCGCTAGAGGGAATGAGTTAGAGACACCAAAATTGGTGTATTTAAAGTTGGGACTGTCCTCTATCAGAATGTCAAACCAAAACAACTTTCCCGCAAACCGGTCTATGGGCTGCCATAGACGCCCAGTCGGAAGAAGAATAATAATAATAATAATAATAATAAGAACCGGAACAGATACAATAGGTGCCTCCGCACCTTCGGTGCTTGGCCCCTAATAATAATAATAATAAGAACCGGCACAGATACAATAGGTGCCTCCGCACCTTCGGTGCTTGGCCCCTAACTATAAACTCATCATAGGGGAACCATAATGTTTCACTGATGCATGTTTTCCCACAATCCTTCCAAAATAAAAGTAATTTCTTGAAATAAATGCATTATGTATTGAATGTTGTGTGTATTTTCCTAACTCTGAATGCCCGTGTCTCCCCAGGCTGAAGAAGGCGTGCGTTGGCTTCGAGCACATGTTCGAGGAAGTCCCCATCGTCATCAAGAACTCCCATCTCATAAACGTGCTCATGTGGGAGCTGCAGGAGAAGAGTACGGTGGCTGACAAGCACGAACTGCTCAATCTGTCCAGCAGGTCAGAATCACCCCGACCTCTGCCAAATGTGTCGTTCGCTGCTTCATCTCGTCAGTCCGTGTTGTTTCGCACGGGCTGACCGAGGAAACGCAATGCATGCTGACATGCCCTGATGGCACAGTTTAATCTGGACAATAGTTACAGGAACGGCCTTCTGGGAGCAGAGAAATGCTGAGATTTGATATAAACACAACACTAGTTTATCTCCATCCCTCACTAGAACCCAAAAGCTGCGCTTCCTTACTGGGTTTCGATCTAATACTTTATTTTGTGCCTACTAACATTTAAACTAATCATCTGATGCAATGCACTTAATGTTTTTACATTGTAGTTATGTTTAGGAAAATACCTGCATATGTTTAGTTCTGTTAGACTGTAGTCAATCATTGCATCCCTTAAGGCGAGACACGGCAGGCAAAATCATCTTTTTTTTTTTTTTCTGGTCAATTTTGGGATATTTGTCTTCAATAACATGTCTTCTTTCAGACTTGTGGTGAAAAAAAGTCTGAAATACACATTTAGGTCTTTGTTTTACTAGAATTTGTCTGTTTGCGTCTGTAGATTTCTCATAAATTCTTCAAAAGTTGTCGTTATAAATCATCCTGCTGCTCAGCGATCACACCAAATATGGTCATTTCCTTTTTATCACCTTTTTATCAAGTAAAAGGGGGGATTTAACTCTAAATTTAGAGTTTAGATTTAACTTTAAACTCTAAATTTAACTCTCATTGGCTGATGCTAAATCTTTAAAGCCAGTTTTCTCAAAATGACTTTTCTCTCATACTCTCTCAAGTCCGAAATCTCCACTTCAGTATCACCTATATACACCAAACTTTCCAGTCTTGTACCTAGTTATATTATGAAGACATTTACAGAGGGAAATATATTATTCCTAGCTTGATTTATATAACATTTTATTCCAAAAAACGTTAATTTTTTTAAGGCAATTGGCAGTATATTCTGATTTACAGGATAACAAAAGTAGATATCCATAAATCCCTCTGTAATCTAATATGTGAACACAATGAAAAAAAATTTTGAACCTGGCTTTGTCCAATACTCCGATTTCGTTTTTGTTTTATTTTTATATATATGCAAATTAGTGCATATTTAATTAGATAATGCCTCATTTGCATATTTAAACATTAAATTACAGAAAACTTATACGTAATATATTTTTTTCTCAACTGGGAAAGTTTCATGGTGATATCTGCCAGTTAAATTACCCTATTCACCTGTTGCGTCTCGCCTTAAAACTCAACTTTGATCACCAAAATGACGTATTTAAAAGTTTTTTTCATGCCTTAAAATATCTTGAATGTAACTCGACACCCTTGCCTGATTTAGTTTTCGCGGTTCTATGAATATGCAAATGAGCCCCGCCTCCACTCCACTGGTTGGCGATTTCACAGCGTGTTTTTGAGACTGTCTTTGATTCACTGCAGTTTTAAGGAGGAAATACTCGACTTATGAACTTAAGCACATTAAAAACACCACATACGCACAAACATAAAAATTTAAAACCTTACACATCTGTCCTAACCCTACCCATAAATCCCACCTCAATAGCAGCACAAGTGTTTTACACTATAACATCAACACAATAAGAAGGCTACATTAATGCATGCTAATATGAAGTGTGACTTAATGGGTTTAATATTAGCAGCTGAATCTGTGCCTAAACACAAAAATGAAAGGGAAGCATTGTAAAAGTTCATATGCCTTTTTATCTTTCATGATTAAATGCATTCTATACCAGATGACAGCCACTGTCCATCAGTAACGCCACTATCTGGAGCTGGACGTTTAATTCTCCTGCAAATAGTCCTCTCTTCTAAATTAATTTGGCTAATCCAGTTAGATTCCACTGAGTTTTATTACAGATTGAGTCGAGTCGGTTTCCATGAGAGCAGTTCCCAGAAATGAGCCTCATTACATTCAGAATGAATTTTCTTTTTTCCTTTCACTAATATGAGCTTCAAGGACAGTGTTGAGTTTAGAGCAGTGATGACTCTAGGAAAGGGCTGTACTCTATAGCACTTTATTTTCCTTGCACTAGTTTAGCATTTCCGCTCCGGCTCTTCTGCTATTGTGGCTCTTTTACTTCTGAGTGTGATTTCGGTTTTGTCAAGTTGTTGAATATTGAATAGACCTTAAAGGAGTAGTTCAGTTTAAAAAAGCTTTTGCTGATAATTTACTCGCCCCCATGTCATCCAAGATGTCCATGTCTTTCTTTCTTCAGTCGAAAAGAAATGAAGGTTTTTGACGAAAACATACCAGAATTTTCTCCATATAATGGACTTCAATGGGGTCCAAATGGTTCAAGGTTCAAACGAGAGTTTCAGTGCAGCTTCAAAGGGCTTTAAACGACTCCAGACGATGAATAAGGGTCTTATCAAGCGAAACGAGCGGTCATTTAATTAATAAATAAATAACAAAGTTTAAGTTTTATAAGCACAAATGGTCGTCCTGTTCTGTGATCGTGACTCTCCTGTTCATCAAAATGAATGAATCTTTTCTCGAATCAACTCGTTCATTACGTTCGTTGAATGAACCAAATGACATGAAAAAAGATTCGTTCATTTTGTGAACGAGTATGAACAAGAGAGTCACGATCACAGAACAGGACGACCATTTTGTGGTCGTCAAACTTAAACTTTGTTGTTGTTTTTTTTTTTAAATGGCCGCTCGTTTCGCTTGATAAGACCCTTATTCATCGTCTGGAATCGTTTAAAGCCATTTGAAGCTGCACTGAAACTCTCATTTGGACCTTGAACCGTTTGGACCCCATTGAAGTCCATTATATGGAGAAAATCCTGGAATGTTTTCATCAAAAACCTTAATTTCTTTTCGACTGAAGAAAGAAAGTCGTGGACATCTTGGATGACATGGGGGCGAGTAAATTATCAGCAAATACACTGAAGACTGGAGTAATGATGATAAATTCAGCTTTGATCACAGGAATAAATTATATTTTTCTGTATATTCACATAGAAAATATCTGTTTTAAATTGCAATAATTTTTCAGAATTTTTTTGCAGTCTTGGTGAGCAGAAGAGATTTTATTTTGTTTTTCAAATATTTTAAATATACAATTTGTAAAAAAAAAACAACAACTTTGTATTCTTGTTCATTTAGTGACAGAATGCATGGAAATCATCATAGACCTTATCATTTTATTTTCTATATTAGACATATTGAGGCTGCAATGACTTTTTAAAACAAAACGCTTGAAAAGAAACCATTTGAGTGCATAAAGATAATCACTGAGATATATTTAGCTTCATCAAGGGGGCTGAAGCAAATCAAGAATATCACAGAGTGCATCGATCTTTTATTTCAATTTTGATCTTTTTTTTCTTTAAGAAGAGTGCACTGACATCTTATTTCAAAAAGTAATTTTTTTCTTTAATGAACATATGAGCTAAAAATGTCATTTCTCTGCCTTCATGCTTCCCAGCAGCCACAGCTGTTCAGGACCCTCGTCTCAATCACACTAATTGATAGACTAAATACTTGGGATGTGAGCAGGTGTTTTGGTCTTTATAGTTAATGCTTTATGAGTCGGCACAATCTTTGCCATTTTGACTAAGTCTTTCATTTGTAGTTCAGAACATCCCAGGAGTCGGTGTGTGGTGTGTGTGAAATCATTCAGCGTGCAGATAATGATAATGTATTCTGTGTGTAATTTCAGTCTTCCTGTGTACAGAGATGCCCTTTCCTTTCCTTGGCAAATACCAATAGGTCTATAGAGCAGATGTGTCACTCCAAAAACACACTCTTGAAAGCATGTAATGTTAAATGAATGAAAATTGTCTTCGTTTGCTTGTCCATCATGTCGTTCCAAATGTTATTTAGGTATTTTTGTTCCCTCCATCCATGCATTTACAATGAATCCGGGCTTAAAGGCTGCACAAGTGCTTCCTTCGACTCGTGCACTAGATTCCTTAAGAAATATTTAAAAAAAAACTAGTAAAAATTACAAAAGCACATAGTAAAATGACTAAAGCTAATTCAAATGCAATTGACTAACTAAAATAAACTAGTAAAAGTTACAAAAGCACTTAAAAATATTTAAACTTAAATTAAAATATGACAAATATAAAGCTAATTCAAAGCATTATTAAATATTAATATAGTATATAAATGATACAAAACTGAAAAAAAAAGTTAATTTTTATCCAGACATCAATGGCTGTATTAGTATCAGTGAGACTGACCTTGATTCATAAAAATGGCATTAAACAAGTGTTTGAAATATACTGTATGTTTCTATATTAATTTGGATAACCACAGGAAAAATTGTGTGTGTGTGTGTGTGTGTGTGTGTATATATTAGGGCTGTGCAAAAATTAATTGCGATTAATCGTATCCAAAATAAAAGTCTGTGTTTTTGCATAATATATTTGTGTGTGCTGTATATAATTATTTTGTGTATATAAATACACACACATGCATGTATATATTTAAGAAAATGTGTTATTCATATATAAAATATTTATATTTATATAATATAGGTTATGTATGTGTGTGTGTGTGTGTGTGTATATATATATATATATATATATATATATATATATATATATAGAATTTAAGCGCAAATAATTCTTAAATACATGCATGCATAGGTATTTATATATACAAAATAATTATATACAGCACACACAAATATATGTAAACGCAGACTTTTATTTTGAATGCGATTAATTGCAATTCATTTTTGCACAGCCCTAATATATATATATATAAAATCTGTGGTTTGTATCATGTATGGCAATAAAAAAGCATTGCATTTAATTTGAAGAGACCTGCAGAAACCCTGATTAAGTGTATCGCCTCATAAGTGACCAATTTTGAACACGCACAGAAACTTTGGTCACAGAACGGTCTGAAATACCTGGGAAGTGCATTGTGGGATTGCCTTCTCAGTGAAGGATGCATGCGATACTGCTTTATGATCTTTTTCTCTAGAAAAGCATGTGTGCACACTTAGTTTTTTCAGCACAGTTCTTGAATGTTTTGGAACGGCCCCGATATATGATCTGTGATTAGACACGTCTCTGTGAACCATGTAAACTGCGAGCAGATAGTCGTCTTTATCAGGCACGTCATGCTTCTGTCATCTTGGGTTTTTTGAGTAGATGATCACTGTGGAGAAATTACACTTTGATGTGCAGTCAGCCTTTTATTACACATGCAAACTTTGTTGGACTAAGCGATCTGTCAATCTGTTGCCATAGTAACCACCTGGAGAAGAGCCTGCAGCTGCTGATGGACCGCGTGGACGACGCCAACCAAGACATCGTCAAGTACAACACGTACTGCCGTAACCTCAGCAAGCAGACCCAGCAGAAGCAGCAGGTACCGTCGCATACACGCTTAAAAAGATAATTCAATATATTAAATACTATGATAGTTTAGAAATAATCAAATAACACTACTGTTTAAAAAATATATATATATAAAATATATATATATATTTTTATTATATATAAAATATATATTTTTTTAATATATATATGAAGAGTTCAGATGCAAAAGCCTCTAAATGCCATTTGAAATTTTCTTCTAAAATGACCATTTTTATCAAGCTTGTATATTTA
Organism: Pimephales promelas; assembly: GCF_988280905.1. Classification (NCBI taxonomy): domain Eukaryota; kingdom Metazoa; phylum Chordata; class Actinopteri; order Cypriniformes; family Leuciscidae; genus Pimephales; species Pimephales promelas. The sequence goes on from NC_142780.1 coordinate 35,854,135, forward strand.
AGTTCAGTGATTTCACTTAAATGACAATTAATAGGTAATTATCATTGCCATTTAAGTGAAATTACTGAACTTAAATATACAAGCTTGATAAAAATGGTCATTTTAGAAGAAAATTTCAAATGGCATTTAGAGGCTTTTGCATCTGAACTCTTCATATATATATATATATATTATTATTATTATATATATAAAAAAATTATATATATATTAAAAAAAAATATATATATATTTTTTTTTGATGCTATATATATATATATATATATATATATATATGACAAAAATAACATAATCAAATTTTAGCTAATTGTATGTCAAAAGTCTCCCTTGTGTTCACTTGAAAATGAACTAATGTGATTTTCATCTTTGACATTATGAATTTAATATTTTATCCAATATATATGATGGGGATATAAAAACCTGCTGCATGCTTGCCCCATAAATGTGTGCTGTCGCTCTGCCCGAGATGAAACCGCTCAATAGATGTTATTTAGGGTTCAGATGGCTTCGCTTCACATTCATAATTTCATCCATTTCGCCAGGCCGACAAATTGGCCCAAATGCCCTTGACATTTGCAGGCTTTTGCATCGCTGGCATTTTGTAAACATGAGTTCTGAAAACAGAAAGAGGAGCGTGAACCACTACGGGACGCCTCAGAGTCGCTTTATATCCGAGCTTACCCGGATCATGTGACGTCAGATCACACTGAACACTGGTCTTCGAGTCGCTGTGTGATCACATGTCGTGACCGAAACGCCTGCACAATGGTCAGAGTTTGTGTGTTTTTGTTTTCTACCGTGGAGATCGTCTTCAGCAGCGAACGGAGACTACTGACGTTCATGAACCAGAGTTTTATTTACTAAAGAAATGTCTTGATAAAATACAAAGGGCCTTAAAGGAGTAGTTCACTTTTAGAAAAGCTTTTGCTGATAATTTACTCACCCCCGTGTCATCCAAGATGTCCATGTCTTTCTTTCTTCAGTCGAAAAGAAATTAAGGTTTTTGATGAAAACATTCCAGGATTTTCTCCATATAATGGACTTCAATGGGGTCCAAACGGTTCAAGGTCCAAATGAGAGTTTCAGTGCAGCTTCGAAGGGCTTTAAACAACACCAGATGATGAATAAGGGTCTTATCAAGCGAAACGAGCGGCCATTTCAAAAATAAATACAAAAGTTTAAGTTTTATAAGCTCAAATGCTCGCCTTGCTCTGTTCTTTGATGTGCATTTGTGACTCTCCTGTTCGAACTCGTTCATCAAAATGAACGAATCTTTTTTCGAGTCATTTGGTTCATTCAACAAACTTTTTTATTTACTTTTGAAATGAGCGATGGTTTCGCTTGATAAGACCCTTATTCATCGTCTGGTGTCGTTTAAAGCCCTTTGAACAGTTTGCACTGAAACTCTCATTTGGACCCCATTGAAGTCCATTATGTGGAGAAAATCCTGGAATGTTTTCATTTCTTTTCGACTGAAGAAAGAAAGACATGGACATCTTGGATGACATGGGGGCGAGTAAATTATCAGCAAAAGTATTTTTTAAAAGTGAACTACTCCTTTAAAGGAATGGTTCATACAGTGGGCTTGCTTGAATTTGAGTTTTTGAAATTTAAAGCTGCAGTCCGTAACTTTTTTGGGGTGAAATTACCCAAAATCAGTTTGAGCAAGTGCATAACCAGCCAATGTTCAAAACTCTTACAAGCGTTGCGAACAGCATAAGCGAATCGAAAAAACAACGAAGGAACAAAACTATTTAAAAATTGATGTATAAACGTGTAATTTATTGCAAAATATGCATATACACACTTAAGTATTTTGGGAGATCGACTTGACTACATTCGCAGTGATTCATGGGAGTGGGCGGAGCTAACGAGATATTTTGGCGGATTTCGCTTATTTTGACTCTGATTGGTGGAATGTTCTGTAAAGCATCATGGGTAATGTAGTTTTTACAGTTAAACACTTTTAAATTAAGCAGACTAACGGCTTCAACAGAAGCAAATACCATCGATTAACAACCTCGTCTCTCAAGTTATTGTTTAAAAATCCAAAGACTAAACTTCTCATCTTGGATTTCACCAATTCATATGGTTTTGAAAATGACTTGATGGTGTGGTAATGATTTCTATTTTTTAGAGTGAATATTCCTCTCCGCTCTCGCTTCATTAGCACTTTTAAAAACACTGCATTCTTCTAGAACAAAACACACTGCACTCAGCGAGACGTTTCTCCGGTGTTTGACACCATTAGTTTGACAGGATGGTTGAGCCTTTCAAAGACATTTAAAGTGTGTCCTGACCGAGGCTTGGTCACGAGCAGGTCATCTCGCCGGCTCCTATATCAACCACGCTGAAATCTACTGTAATTACTGTTGTCATTGATCACATCCTTCCCGTCTCCACACACTCCGGGCCCCGGTGCACCATATAAACCAAATGACCCGCATCAATCACCATTTAATATCAAAGAGAATTGCCGCTGTGTTGGCAGTTTGCGTTCCTAAATCACATGCCTAATTTCAGCAGAAATGGCCGGTATCCTCAGCGGTGACATAAGTCGCACACACTCCAATAGGACATGAATTCCTCTTTTATTTTTTTTATTCATGTTCAAAGTTGATCTACTACATCTTAACCCTCAGGTGCTCTTCGGTTATTTCTGACCGAAAAATTCTCTGTTTTGAATTTCTAAAAATCACAGCTTCATCAGAATGTTATGAAACTTGGTGACTTTTATGGCATTATGTATGTGAACACACAAAAAAAATAAGGTCATGATCCGAGCATGCTAAGTGGTCGTAAAAAAAATAGTCACACTTGTGGTCTTTGGTCAAAAATGACCCCATAGGAAATGAATGGGAAATTGTAAAAAAAAAAATGAAAAAAAAAATTGTGAATATTTGTTTTTTTCATTTTTTTTAATAAGAAATAGTTTTTGAGATTGTTTCAACTATATATACAAATCCACCCAAAAAAAAAAAAAAAATGTGTTCATAAACAGCTGGGGAATTCACATGCCTCTCCATAGAGAGCTGTACATGCCATCTAGTGGTTACACCATGATTCTACGCCTTTTCTCTATACTGTAACCAGATGGTGCTAATTTTCTTCAAAAAAAAAATTTTTTCTGAAGGCCTAGACTATATTAAACTAAAATACTGCATTAATAATTTTTGAAAAAAATAATATATATATAGAAATATATATATTTTTCCATGGCAAAATAGACCATAAATATTGCATAAATATTAATAAATTCAATCAAATTGTCTCAAAATACTAAATTACAAAGAATAAATATTATAGAACAAAAATAAATTGCATTGGTTTTACTGGGATGGAGGAAATTTAATTTTTAGGTGTCCGGTCACTTTTGACCGGGAGGATAACAAGTGTGACTCCGAAAGGGTTAAAAAGAGGCGAATGGTAGAGCTTGACAAATGCAGCTGTTGCAGGACAACAGGTGTACCAAAGGGTGATGTGGATGTGGTCACGTGACTGCATCATCAACTGATTCGCCCCAGAGCGATCAGTGCGCTGTGAAAACGATCCAAAACCCCCCTAGAAAATGCCACAAAGTGTAATTTTTCACCCTTGGGTCCGGACCAAACGAACCGAACGATCCCTCAGTGTATACGTTAGTGGATCATCCCTTTCCTTTCTGTGTTTTTCCTGCATCTTCTAGTATCTCCAGAGGCGTCAGCAGGAGAACACGCAGCGCCAGAGTCGCGGAGAGCCGCCGTTACCCGAGGAAGACATCAGTAAGATGTTCAAGCCGCCTCAGGCTCCTCCTCGCATGGACACACTCCTCATCGCAGGTACGCTCTTCACACACACTCTGCAGGCCGCTGGATGTTTATGGTCCTCCGTCCAGAAGAATTGATCCATGAATTGGTCAATTCAGCAGTAAACGGATCAGTTTAAATGGGAATGGGAATTACTGCAGGTCTTAAATCTTCACGCTGCTCTTATCCTGATGGAGATGCGGGAAGGTTTGCCCTCTTTTATCAGAGAAACATCTTTTCTTTTTTGCTATTAACATGATTAATCTCATTTAATCACATTTTATTTTGCTTTTGCGCAGCCAAGTGTAGTCATGGCTCTGCAATACAGATCGTTTCTTCTGTCCCAATTTGGCCAGAAATTAAGATTTATATATATATATATATATATATATATATGAAGAGTTCAGATGCAAAAGCCTCTAAATGCCATTTGAAATTTTCTTCTTTAATGATGATTTTTGTCAAACTTGTATATTTAAGTTCAGTAATTTCACTTAAATAACAATTAATAGGTAATTATCATTGCCATTTAAGTGAAATTACTGAACTTAAATATACAGGCTTGACAAAAATCATCATTAAAGAAGAAAATTTCAAATGGCATTTAGAGGCTTTTGCATCTGAACTATTAATATATATATATGTATATATATATATATATATATATATATATGTGTGTGTGTATTTGTAATATATATATATATATATATATATATATATATATATATATATATATATGTATGTATATTTATATGTATATGTGTGTGTATGTGTATATATATATATATATATATATATATATATATTAATAAATATATGCTCTATTTTTAATGCTCTATTATTTAGCTATATGTATTTTTAATGGAATAATGCTCTGTTTTTAATGCTCTAATATTTAGCATATTTTTTATGTAATAGTGCTCTATTGTTTTTAATGCTCTCTTATTTAGCTATATATATATTTTTTATGTTATACTCTATTAGTTAGACATTAGACAGTTTTTTTTATTTAATGCTCTATTTTTAATGCTCTATTATTTAGCTATATATATATATATATATATATATATATATTTTTTTTTTAATGTTATGCTCTATTTTTAATGCTCTATTTAGCTATATGTATTTTTATGTAATAATGCTCTATTATTTTTAATGGTCTTATTTAGCTATATATATTTTTTTATGTTATGCTCTATTTTTAATGCTCTATTATTTAGCTATATATATATATATATATATATATATATATATATATATATATATATATATATATATATTATTTTTTTTAATGTTATGCTCTATTTTTAATGCTCTATTTAGCTATTTATTTTTATGTAATAATGCTCTATTATTTTTAATGCTCTTATTTAGCTATATATATATTTTTTTATGTTATGCTCTATTTTTAAGGCTCTATTTTAATGCTCTATTATTAAGCTATATATATATATATATATATATATATATATATATATATATATTAATGTTATGCTCTATTTTGAGTGCTCTATGATTTAGCTATATATATATATAATTGTGCAACTCTGAGAATGGAAGTTAATTGGTTTAAACCCTTGCTTTTTGAAATCATAAAACTGGTCAAATGCATAAAAGTGAGTTAAAACAAAGATATATTACACTTGTTATATTGCTATTTTTGTCCCCAAGTAAAAATGTATTATTATGTGTTTTCAATCCAGTATTAACATAACAAAATAGATAATTTTTTCTTTGTTGGTTTTGATCAGTGGATCAGGGTGGTTTGGTTTGCGTCGTGATATGCAAGTCTTCATTTTTCTAAAAGGTCTTTTTAAGTGGCGTTTAATTCAAGGCAGATAATCTGCATCCAGCCATGAAACTCTATAATAACTCCATCACTACTGCATACTAATGCAAAATAACCGTTCCCATTCAAAGTTGCAAATTCATCTTGGGATATGGCGTACAACAAAATAAAGCAGCGTTTCCTTCCCCCGTCTTCAAGAGAATACACTCGCTGGCAACAAACTGGCACAGAATATCAGTAATAAAGATGTGTGTGTCGAGCGTCAGACGAAACACAGTAACAGCTGTCGTGTTCTCTAGCGCTCGTGTGTGTGTGTGTGTGAGACGCTTCTGGAGGGAATTACACCCAATCATTCTGAACACACACTTCGACTCACACCAAACCAACATTAGAGACGCTGCGATGCCATTGGTTCGCCACGCCATCACACGTCCATTAGCCAATTAGATGCCATTATCAAATAAGCAGAATTTGCGCACAGTGTATGATACAGAAACCTCGTATATCTCGCTTCACACACGTTTCATATCATAAGCTAATTTTTCAGACTCAAACCACAAACCTGTGACTTCAAGCTTGTGTTTTGTTGTAGTTTTGCCGGATCTCCTACATCTGAATGACACTTCTTGTCGTCTATAATTTCTTTGTTTTCTTCCTCACCAGGACAAATCAACAACTACTGTCAGAACATTAAGGAGTTCACCTCGCAGAACCTGGGGAAGCTGTTCATGGCCGAGGGTCTTCAGGGTCACAACAGCTAAAGAGAGAATCCAGCCTTTTCCATCTCTACACACACACACACACACACACACACACACCATTATGATGAGCTCAAGGAGAGATCCTCTACAGTTTTTGTGCGATTTGTACAATAAAAATGTATGCATCTCTCATAACGGTCTACTTGTCTTTGTGGCGTGTGTTCATTCTGTGTCTGAAGGAATAGTTTTTCTTGAGTTTCACCTTTAAAAGCTCGTCTGACAGACTGTCGGATCTGGAATAATCACGTGCACAATGAAGGGTGTACGACCACAGCACGTTATCTGCTCGCGAGTGTTAAAAAGATTTCCTGAGGAAGAGCGATTACATGCGATCCATCCGAGGGTTGCATCTGCTGTCCATTTATTCGTAATTGCAGAAGCACTTTCAATCGGTCGCGTGTGTGTGTGTGTGCGCGCATTTTACAGCGTCATAAGTGGCTCTCGACTTCTAAACTGTTCATGCAACTTTTAACGCGACATTATCAGGGTTCTGTCGGGCTTAATCATCTCTACGCTCTCTAAATACTGATGTGTATATATACATAGTTTGCAATGAACGTAATGTTTTATACACATCATTTTAAAATTTGATTATGCTGTTTGCAATGCATCATGGGATTGTAGTTCTTTCCCTCGCTAACGCTGCTAAGTTAAGTCTTTATCTCTTATTTTTGTCTTTTCAAATTTTTTTTTTCTTCAAATCAAAGGTTATAATGTGCCGGCTGGTTTGATTCATGTCTCATAACGCTTTAACTAAGACTTCTTTTTAATCCCTATGGAAAAAATGAATGAATGCATTCAATAATACAAACAAAACACTGGTAGCATTAAAATAGCAATTTATCATGTTAATGCATTTAAACCAAGCTGTTCAATCATCTCTAAATACTGATGTGTGTGTATATATAAATATATTGCACGAACGTAATGTTTTATACACATCATTTTAAAATGAGTTTTTAATTTGATTATGCTGTTTGCAATGCATCATGGGATTGTAGTTCTTTTCCTCGCTAACGCTGCTAAGTTAAGTCTTTATCTCTTATTTTTGTCTTTTCAAAAAAAAAAAAATTCTTCAAATCAAAGGTTATAATGTGCCGGCTGGTTTGATTCATGGCTCATAACGCTTTAACTAAGACTTCTTTTTAATCCCTATGGAAAAAATGAATGAATGCCTTCAATAATACTGGTAGCATTAAAATAGCAATTTATCATGTTAATGCATTAAAACCACGCTGTTCAAAAACTGCTACAAACCAGTGTGTTTATAACAATAATATTGTGAAATACCATCTTGGTTTTTAATGCATTAACATGATAAATTGCTATTTTAATGCAACCAGTGTGTTATGTTTGATTTGTTGAATGCATTTATTTTACTGTGCATTACTGCGTTCCTGTCCTTGACTTTTTTGATCACTTGTTTTTTGCACATTTTCAGTTAGTAGCTAAAAGAAGTCTGATCTGGTTCTTGTAAAGATTATTCTGGCGTATTCATAAATCCCTTTAGCAGCGGAGCGTGGGTGAAACAACATTAATTTGGAGACAAAAGCATTGAGTGTTAATCGCTTTTCCACATCATTTTCTAATTCTTTTCTAACTGTCATTTTATTGTTGTTACCTGCATACTGTATAAGCAGCCGCTGTGCTAGATTATAATTTATATATCTGTAATATATGATCAATATAAAGATCCACCTTTGGTCAAATGCACTATGGCTCAATTAGCTTTTCATTTTGTTTGCAGGGCTCTATAAAATGGGACATTTTACTGAATTGGTTTCTCAAACTCCAAATCTCCAAATTTGAAGGCTTCTTGATATTGATATTTTTTTATATTTTTATGGATTATTCAAGAAATGTTTCATCAAGCCAATGTTTTTTAGTGTCTGTGCATGGGGGAAATATAGTTCCTATATGTAAACAATGTATTGCTAAATTTATATAGAAGTTTGTTTCCGCCTCACAATAAAACATTTTTAAAAGGTAATTGCGATTTTTTTTTTTTTTTTTTTTTTTTTTTTTAATCTCAAATTTGCGAGTTTACATTTCACAGTTCTGAGCAATAAGTCAATTTTTATTTAATTTCTCAAAATTGTGAGTTTCAGTGTTGGGTAAGTTACTCTAAAAAAGTAATTAATTACTAGTTAATTACCTCTTCAACAGTGTAATTAGATTACTACTAATTACTCTCTCTAAAAAGTATTTAATTACTTTTAATTACTAATTACTTACAAAAATCCCATATCAATCTCAACCAGCTGAATAATACAAGGATAGACGTGAATCTGTTTTAATTCTTTCAAATAAATACTATAAATTTGCATTATCCCTAAACAGACCAAGGTGGAGAAGGTTACATTATAAAAACATACTTTTTAACATCAGACAATACATTTTGATGTTAAACCCACGATTTTTTTGTGTCTGATCTCATGATATTTCACACTTTTTTCATACATATTTTACAATGAATTTGTACGAGTGCGGTCGTACGATTTAGACACCTCGTAAAATGCATACGAATCGCTGTGAGATCGGATTGATACACAGTATTTACCTCAATTACATCAGAAGTAACTGAAATTAAATTACAGATAAATTAAGAGTAATCCCTTACTTTACATTTTCAAGGTAAAAGTAATTAAATTGGTGAGTTTATATCTCACAATTCTGACTTATTAACACAAGTAGTCTATCATGCAATTCTGATATAAAAAGTCAGAATTGTGAGAAGAAAGTAGCAATTACCCTTTTAATTTTTCATTCTGTGGTGGAAACGAGTTTCCATAAATTAGGAAAGTAATCTAAAGTCGACAGGTTGGTGAATCATGTGTTATCCTTCATGTTAGTGTTCGGATCCGTCCAGACTGATGTCCTTTACTCCTGAACACAAGCATGCACTTCACATTGTGTGAGGAATAGATTCAGAGGCCTGTGTGTGTGTGTGTGTGTTGATTAAACACAGCAGCTGCGGCTCACATCAGCTTGTCAGTAATGATGGACATCGCGTCGGATTAATAAAATGAAGCGAGTTATCTCGCTGTTAAGTCATGACTCTCTTACTTTCCTCTTTGTCCTCCTCTTCTCTGAAATTGCCATGGCAACTGCAGATTCCCAGCGCACACGAGAAGAGTCTCGCCCCTTCTGGAGGTAATCCTCAAAACCAATGAAAATATTGATTTAGCAAAGGTGTGGGTGGGAAAGATGAATGAAGGATGTGTGTGATGAGAGGAAATATGGAAGATTGCTGACCAAGACAAGTAATACTGTGTGTGTGTGTGTGTGTGTGTGTGTGTGTGTGTGTGTGTGTGTGTGTGTGTGGATGGATGGGTAGTTTTAGGGGTCGGGTTAGTGTGTGATGGGCAGGTTTAAGGGTCGGTTGTGTGTGTGTGATGGGTAGGTTTAGGGGTCGGGTTAGTGTGTGATGGGTGCACCTCTGCCATTGTCAGAGAATGTCTAATTGAAGAGAATTGGCACTGGCTGGTTACTTCCGGGTTCTGGACTGGCTGCAGTAACGCGTCTCTGTCCATGCGGGGGCGCTCGCGGTCGAGTGCAGAATGAATGTGAGTCAATGGGGTTTCACCCCCAGAAATCCACTTTTCTCAGGATGTAATTTTTTGTCAAGTAATTTGAAAGTTGCATTCAAAAGGGAGGGCTAACATAATACACTCAGCTGAAAATTGCATTTTTAAGTTCACTTATCTGTTCTAAAAACTGTGATGACGTCACACAATAGCAGAATGCTAGCGTGTTCTGGCCAACAACAGCCTGTAAGAAATCAAAAGGACATAAGTACTCGTTCATTCGACTTTTGGCCTATAATCTATATTGAACTTGCGGAATCAACAATAAAATCTATTTTGATTTAACGACAAGCAGGTGAAAGAGACACATTTAGCCCCATAGACTCCCATTCATTCTGCACTCGCTCATGATCACCTCTAGTGGAATTCTAATGGAACTGCAACCAAGGTGATACACAACGGGGCTAATAGGAAGTGCCAAGGCTCTCCGTTAGATGGGCTCTGCCATTGTGTAATTACTAAATTGAGCTCTTCTTGCGCTTGAAAGGATAATTTTACAAAAATAAGGTCTGAAATCTGCGATCTCGGCGAGTACACTTAAATCAAAAGGTGGTCCAGTATCAGTGTGTTTTATCCATGCTTTCTGGTTTTCAAAGTGACATCTGCCTAATATTCCTTCTGCTGTTTTAATCTTAATCAAACAACAAAAGACAAAGAATAAGAAAAATCACTCATTGCCATTGTTTGAATAACATTAATAAGGGTTTATTTTTGTACAGGGTTATTTTGTGTTTGATTGCTTTATTCAGGCTCTCTACCTGAGAAGTACCGTTATTTGTAAATCCCGCTGTAGTGAATCATTTGATCCCTTTGTACTCATCTCTGATCACCAAAAAAATCCTTGAAAACAAATATCCTATTGCCTTAAAATATCTTGAATGTAACTCGACACCCTTGCCTCATTTAGTATGCACGGTTCTATGAATATGCAAATGAGCCCCGCCAGCGGGCGTTATCCCGCAGAGATCTGGTCATCATATCATCAATCATCAGCTGATAACAACCTGTCACTCATATGACATCACAAAGAACAAGCGTCCAATCAATCCCTGATGGGTAAAATCAAGCCCCGCCTACATCCAAACGCCGAGTGCCGAAGTTACGACGTCACTCTGTAGGCCAAAACGCGGAAGTGAGTTAGCATTTTAGCACTACCGGTTCCCTCGCTCTAAAGCCTATGGGATTTTTGAATGGGTTTTTGCTAAATCGCCTGAAATAAGGTCTGTGGTGAACAAAGCCTCTAAATATTTTCACGTTTTCATCTATGACATAGAACACACAGTTATAACCTGCTTATATGTTTTTTTGAAAACTTTCATTGTGTCTGATTGTGTTTTTTAAAATCGTTATATAGGCTTACTCAAAATGTATAAATTTTGGATTAACTTGTAAAGATTATCTTGATAGACAAAACGTGTAAGGGTCACAACTCTTTGTTAAACACAGATCTTATTTTTTGCGATTTTCCAAAAGTCTATGGGGAAAATGCATTGCCCATGCGCCGCTAGCTTCCGGGTTGTCCTACAAAGTGACGTCATCACTTCGGCATTCGATTAGTCATACAAAATTGAGACAATTTTTATATATAATAATAATAATGAATTAAATGTTTAACCTAAGTATATCACATGAATAAAATGTATGGACTGGTTTGAAAAGAGGTAACATGGGCTGGAAAATATAGATTTAAACAATTTCTTGTTGTTTGTGATGTCATGTGAGTGACAGGTTGTTGTAGAGAAGGGATGCTGTGTAGCTGATGTTTTTGATATAAAATGTATAAAAAACGGCATGTGTAAATCGGTTAGAAAAGCACATCCCACCCAAAATAAAAAAAAATAATAAGCATAGTCAATTTTGATTTAAATCCGCAGTGGATGTGACTACCAATGGCACACTGCATTTGAAGCGGCCACTGTTAATAAATCGTCCAGTAACGATGTCCAGAAGCCCCTGACTGAGCTGTGACTCTAAAAGCTCGATGTTTTTAACGTTTAGAGCAGATAATCCAGAGCACTTACTGTCAGAGTGACCCAGACTGGCTTTTGCAGACGCCTGCAGGTGATTTAGACAAAAGCTTTCTGTGCGGGTTAACCTTGGGTTTGAGAAACTCGTTCAAGGTTTGGAGGCCGGTAAATTCTCCCCGAGCGTCAGCGTTTTCACATTGCTTACCTCAGGAACCGAGGAATAAATTCTCAGCCAATTTTCAGAGCTGAAATCGCTTCTTTCTCTGCCTTTCTCCATGGCGCTCGTGAAGAACAGCTCAGGGCTCTTACTGACGGCGGAAGTGACTTTGCAAATGTGAAGTCGCCACTTTCCAATATGGTCTTTTACATGAGTTGTTTATTGCGTCTCGTGAATGAGTTGTTTTGCCACGAAACCTTGTAAACACTGAAACGAATCTGGTCTGTTGCAGGAATATTTAATGCCCATATGGCTGTCGTTCAGAAATGAACTCAACACAAACTATAATGATCTGATTACGCTGGGCACACACACTTATTTAAGAGGACAGATGTTCCCTAATGGACATATTTATAGAAGTACTGTCACTTTTATCACGCATAAAAACTCAAATCATGCAGCTTGAGGAGGAGACGTGCTTTTACTTTTCAAACTCACGATCTGTGACTAGATTAAGACGATAAAACAAGCAGAAATATTGCCATAATCTCTTTGACTGATTGAGGAAGTGTTCAAAAAAAAATGTTTTGAATCCGTTTGGTGACGCAAGAAGTCGAAACAACATTTCAGCTTTAAGTGAATTTGACAATGCACATGTAAACTCGTGTCTATGAGCCGAAAGCATCTGTGATGAAAACAAGGGACAACTATTAAGACATCCATTAGCTAAGTGTACGAACAGATCTTCATACAATGAAGGAGTAAAGCTCTGACAGCCCATGAAGGGAATAGTTTCAAACCATTAGGCCTAATTATAAAGCCTTAGCGAGATAATTAAGCTTTTTCTTTTTTGTTTCTTAAAGTGAGTCATTTCTCTGCCACTTTAATGCCACTAATTGAAACCGGTTTCCCAAACACTAATATTAATATGAGCAGTTTAGCACCGACACTATGAAATGAGATTTGCTGCGTAATGGTGGAAATATTTCTGTTATTGAACAAAACTGAATCAACAGTGAACTGAATCGATCATCTCTTTGAATTCATTGTAAACAGTATAGTCAACATTTGAAATGGATCAAATAAAGCTAATCAAAGTTGTCAAGAGTTGTTCTTTGCAGTTTGCACTGAAACTGTCTTTTGGACCCCATTGAAGTCCATTATATTGAGAAAAATGCTGGAAAGTTTTCTTCAAAAACCTTAATTTCTTTTCGACTGAAGAAAGAATGACATGGACATCTTGGATGACACGGGGGCGAGTAAATTATCAGCAAAAGTGTTTTTTTTTTTAAAGTGAACTACTCCTTTAACAATTAAGAGACTGCTAATTTGAGCTGAATTATGGCATTGTTGTTTTCATAACTGATGAGATTTACAGCCTTAGTTTTCTTGAAGCTTCTTTTAAAGTAAATAAATGTGACTCGCTATTGGTCTCCCAAACAGATAGTCCCGCCCCCCGACCAATGCCATTGGTTGAGTCAGTGTCGCTGTTGGGCTGTAAACCCTAACGCTCAAAATTATTAATTGGTTTGAGTAGGACAAACTAGAGTATTTAGTACATTCTTTTTCTTTCAACTTCACAGAACTTAATATATTTAAAGTAAACCGAACTGTTTCTTTGTTTTGAGTTTTATTAAATGAATTATCTTAATTTAGATGAAGTTAAGTTTAAATTAAACTGGGCTGGCGTTTCTATTTCCCACCATGACTCTCAAAAGGGAGAGTAAATGCTAAAAGTAAGTGTGATATAATGCTTTTTTTTTGTGCAAGATTAATGATTTAGGAGTGATTAATGTTTTGTTATGCTAATTTAGAAGTATTTCTGTTAATGTTGGTTTTCGGAGAGTTTCCATGGATACTCCACTTTTTATTTTTGGAAATAGGCTCATTTTACCACTCCCCCAGAGTTAAACAGTCGAGTTTTACCATTTTCAAATCCAATCAGTCGATTTTTTGATATTTCGAAGGATATCAGTAACCAGATAGTTTCTGGTCTCATTGACTTCCATAGTATATTTTTTTCCTATGGAAGTCAATGAGACCAGAAACTATCTGGTTACTGATATTCTTATAAATATCAAACAATCGACTGATTGGTTTCGAAAATGGTAAAACTCGACTGTTTAACTCTGGGGGAGTGGTAAAATTAGCCTATTTCCCCCCAAAAAAGTGGAGTATCCCTTTAACTTGAAATGTTTAAGTATAAAATAAAAATCTGCCAGTTCTGCTTACTTAATCTTTGAATTTCTCAACGTAAAAAAAATTGAGGCTACTGATTGACTCTTGCCAAATTATTCTGGTTTACAGTGTGGTTGAGATGCTCATCAAATCAGATTGGACATCCTCTGCATATTAACAAGGAATATCATAAGATCTATTAACACTGAAACCCTCTGAACTGAGTTTGTCTGCAGTCCGGCCCAGATCTCTGCAGGATGACGCCGCTGAACTACCAACCACTGAAGCTGAGGTGAATTTTAATGCTGTGTTTCTGTGTCTGCACTATATGTTGGAACATTTTGTAAATGTTATGTATTCTCTCCATCAGCTTGACTGACGTGCTTCTCCCCCAACCCAAAAAAAGGAAACATATTGAGCTCCATAAGTAGGCAGCATTTACATGTTGAGATGTGAAAGCGGTTACATAAAGGCAATGCGTAATGATGGAGGTTTTCTAAGTACAGCACCGACAAAATCCAAAGATAGCAAACCGAGAACATTTTTTTAAATAAATACAGTTTATTAATGTCTTTAAGTACAGAAAATTGTCCTATGTAAGTCAAATGGACTGTATTACTCTGTATATTAGTGTGCTGTTTGTGAAGCCGAGCAACATGCTAAATTATAGCAACCAGGGATTTTGTACAAGGGGTAATATTAGTTGTTTATGAGGAGCCATTTCAGTTCGGATGCTTCCTAGCAAGGCTGCAATAAAGGTGATAGTGTTTTCCAGGGACAGTCCCTGTTTTTGGTGTCCTGTCCCAGTTTTACAGCATGCAAATACTCCCACTGCAATGACACTTCCCAGAAGAAAACGCTGGATCCGTGGAAGCGACTAAAAATTGACACACACACATATATATATATATGTAACGGAGGCCAGCTATTTGATACATTGGTGCCGTGACCCGGATGGTAGTGAGGTTTATGGGAGTGAGAGTAACGGAGGCCGTCTATTTGGTACATTTGGTGCCGTGACCCGGATGGGAGTGAGGTTTATGGGAGTGAGAGTAACGGAGGCCGTCTATTTGGTACATTTGGTGCCGTGACCCGGATGGGAGTGAGGTTTATGGGAGTGAGAGTAACGGAGGCCGTCTATTTGGTACATTTGGTGCCGTGACCCGGATGGGAGTGAGGTTTATGGGAGTGAGAGTAACGGAGGCCGTCTATTTGGTACATTTGGTGCCGTGACCCGGATGGTAGTGAGGTTTATGGGAGTGAGAGTAACGGAGGCCGTCTATTTGGTACATTTGGTGCCGTGACCCGGATGGGAGTGAGGTTTAGGGGGGTGAGTGTAACGGAGGCCAGCTAGTAGTTGCTGTGCGAGTAAAACCTCACTCCCCTGATCTAAATAGGCACTCTAGCGACAAATGCTAGAGGCTGCAGTCTTTAGCCTCCTTGTTAGAGCGCCTGACTCACGCCGTAGACCCGAGTTCGAGGCCCGCTCGGAGCAGATTGAGTGGGACCCGGGTGGAGGGGTTACATATATATATATTCAAATGCACATAACGATAAACTAAACATGTAATTTGCAGGTGCACGCCGTCAACATTTCACAGGTTTCCCAAGTTGGGTCATGGTTGGACGTCCAAATAGTGGAAATAATTTGGACATTGAATAGATGTCCAGAATTGGTCATGGGCCGACAGACAAAATATAGACATGTTTAGTGAGACTGTTGTCGTGCAAAAGTTCGTCCGGAAAAGTTTCGTTTTTTTGTTAGAGCGGTGTCGTGTTAGCGGCCCATAGTTAATAACTAATGATCTTTGCAATGGAATTGAATCATTTGAAACTAACTTTATCTGGATAATAACTTTATTCTATGTCTAAACTATTTCTGTTACTGTAATCTCCTGTTATCACTGCTTTGAAACAGTCTACATTTTTAAAGCGCTGTATAAATGAAAGCGACTTGACTGATGACATGAAGGCGAGAGGGTTATTCTCATTGGCAGCTTTAGTAGCCTACAAAGCCAAAATTGCAATAATGTTTTTATTTTTGAAAGAAATGTGCTCACCGAGGCTGGATTAATTTGATCAAAAATATTGTGAAATTTTATTTGCTTTAAAACAGTTTTCTATTTGAATCTATTATAAAAAATAATGTGTTCCTGTGATTTTCAGCATCATTACTCCAGTCTTCAGTGTCACACGATCCTTCAGAAATCACTCAAATATGAGGATCTGATGATCAAGAAACAGTTATGATTATTATTAATGTGCTGCGCCATATTTTTGTGGAAGCAATCCATTGTTTGGGGATTCTTTTGATCAATTTCATGCATTCTTGCTGTATAAAAGTACATCTAAATTAATTAAAAATGCGCTGTATATCACATAATTTGCATTATTCAGATTCTGTAACATGCGTTACCTACGCTTGTGTAACTCATCACCTCCGTCAGTGGCGTTTTATTTCATTATCTAGTGTGATTCATTGATTGGCCTCTGCCCGTGTGAAAGGATCGAATGATCTAGAGTCACGCTCAGGAATGGTTTGCCCTTTTTCTCCAGCTTTTGTCACGATTCGTGAGCTATTTAGGGGTTGGAGAATATTAACAACGACCGGACGTGAGATAAAGTTCACCATTTCCATCATCAGTGATTCCTGAAGAGGGTTAACATTATGATAAGACACCTATAGCTCAAGCTTTGATTTCAACTATTTCCAGGCCTTTTTTGATTTATGCTCTTAATGATTCTTCCAATAGCATGCCGGACAGTCCTGAAGAGTGTTTACAACCTTTTTCCTTTGGCATGTTTAATATTTACTGCTCAATCAGTTTTAAAAGTCCCCCTGTGGTGAAAATCCAGCTTTTAATGTTGTTTATATGTGTGTATGTGGTGTTTTTAATACGCTTAAACCATGTGTAAGGTCAGTATTTCCTCCTTAAAACTGCAGTGAACCAAAGACGCGGTGTGAAATCGCTGTTTCTGATGTCACAAACGACCTTGTAACCAATCAGATCAACGCGTGATCGTCAACCAGTGGATGAGCGGAGGCGGGGCTCATTTGAATATTCATAGAACCGCGCATACTAAATGAGGCACGGGTGTCGAGTTACATTCAAGCTATTTTAACTTTTAAATATGTCATTTTGGGGATCAAAGATGACTTTTTTGTCAGTTTTGAGCTCTATTATTTGCTAACACACATCTGAAGGTTGACAATCCATCTTTGGCATGCTTTTTTTACCACGTACAGTAATTTCACATCTTATTTAAGGACATTTTGGGATGCAGCCATTGAGAAGTGCTTTGGGACTCTCGGTTTTGTCACGTCTCCTTTGGGCAGTCAATATCAAGGTTGACAAAACATGATTGATGGCTTGATGGGCTCAGCGGGACAGCCGGTGCCAGGGTTCAATATAAGCAGGACTTTGGAAAGCACAAGGTGGAATAAAACAGCTCTCCGAGGTTTTTGTGGCATTGACATAGAGTTGAAGGACCATAAACCCGCTGTAATGTATGAAGCTCTCTCCATTGTGTGACTGATAGTGATGGCAGGCGCTCATTTCCACGGCACTGCAGGCGTCCAGCTGCCCGTGTGAATCCTGGGCTGGCGTGTCTGTGGTTTTATAGCCGGCGTATGTGTATGATTAGTGTTACTGCGCTCCGGACAACAGCGTATGAATAATGGAGAGGTCACACGCCGTCAAAAGATCCAATTTCTTCTGTGTGTGCCGCTGAGCTTTGTTCTCAGATCAGGCCGAACATTAGGTTTCAAGAAGACCTGCTGTTTAAAATGAACTTTCCCCCTATGGATGGTCATTTGGCATCGAGTTGGACTTTATGAATCGAATCTGATGTCACGGTATGAGTTTGGAGCTGTGTTTGGAGCTCCATTTCAACCTGATTTAATTCTTATTATTACGTGTTTCCTTAATTTCTTTTAAGCTGTCGTCAACCCTAACATACTTTCAGCTTTTGTGTTTGTTTAATGGTGCAAAATCGTAATCGGTCCAAGTACCCCTGGTTGTTACATTGTCATTCAAAAGTTTGGCGTCAGAAATAAATATTTTTATTCCAGAGGAAATAATACAGTAAATTGATGACACATACATTTATTACAGTACAAAAGATTCAATTTCACATAAATTCTATTCTAATGAACTTTCTCATCAGAATCCTGAAAAAAAAAATATTCAACACAATAATGAGGCAGCAAAACGGTTTTCAACATTGATAATAATCCGAAATGTGTCTTGAGCATCAAATCATCATATTAGAGTGATTTCTGAAGGATCATGTGACACTGAAGACTGGAGTTTTGATGCTGATATTCAGCTTTAATCATAGGAATATTTCCAGCCAGTTTTGTTGAGAATTGGACATTTTGAAGTGGGAGTACAGTGTTAAAAAAGGAATACAGTTATGTTTCAAAATGGTGACTACTGTAATTCTTGGAGTCTAAATGTAAGATCAATTGTGATCAGTGTGAGAAGACGAATCAGAAACTGAGAATTTTGTTTCTAGGACAAATGGTTCAAAAGTTATTACCAAATGAAACGTGAATTTTTGAACTGGTGGTGGCGCTAAAGAGTTGGTGCTAGAGACCCCAAAGTTGGTCAGATTACTATTTAGGGCCATCTCTATCATTGCACCAAATTTCACTGCCATAGACTCTCGTTTGGGTCCAGATACATCCCCTTCAGTGCTTGGCGTCTAATTAAAGGGTTAGTTCACCCAAAAAATGAAAATTAAGTCATTAATTACTCACCCCCATGCTGTACCAACCCCGTAAGACCTTCGTTCGTCTTCGGAGCACAAATGAAGATATTTTTGATTAAATTTGAGAGCCGAATCACTACCACCTCCACTCCTAAGGGAATGACACTTGACGGCCAGGAAAGTTAATGAAGAAAATGTTTCCAAGTGACTACCGTGGCTCAACTATAAGTTTATCAAGCGACGAGAATACTTTTTGTGCGAAAAAACAAACAAAAATAACGACTTTATTCGACTATTCCTTTCTTCCTTGTTGGCTTGAGACGAGACTTCAAGAGATTTCCACGACGCATGCGCGAGAATTGCGATCTCCTTTAACTACTTCAGTTCAGTTCTCGCGCATGCGTCGTGGAAATCTCTTGAAGTCTCGTCTCAGGCCAACAAGGAAGAAAAGAAATAGTCGAATAAAGTCGTTATTTTTGTTTGTATTTTCGCACAAAAAGTATTCTCGCCGCTTGATAAACTTTTCGAAAAAAACATTTTCTTCATTGACTTTCTGGGCCGTCAAGTGTCATTCCCTTAGGAGTGGAGGTGGTAGTGATTCGGCTCTCAAATTTAATCAAAATTATCTTCATTTGTGCTCCGAAGACGACCGAAGGTCTTACGGGGTTGGTACAGCATGGGGGTGAGTAATAAATGACTTAATTTTCATTTTTGGGTGAACTGACCCTTTAAATATGTAAAGGATCACATTTTTGCATTGACAAAGCAACAGAATTCATTAATTTTTAATAAGATTTAACAAGAGTGACATTTGGGGAGACCATTTTTAATTCAGGGTGGTGATGGCGCAGTGGATAAGACACATGCCTTTGGTGTGAGAGACCCGGGTTCGAATCCACTGTGAGACACCCTGAGCAAGACGCTTAACCCCTAGTTGCAGACCCCAGAAGTGTGCGAACTCTGACATATATAGCAATTGTAAGTCGCTTTGGATAAAATCGTCAGCTAAATGAAGAAATGTAAATTCTATGAGCATTGACGCAAACAGTGGAGAAATGAGTGTGATCTGTCAGCTTTTTCACTGTAAGGGTTTTTCAGGGATGTAATAAGAGCTCCGTGGAAGGCCGTGTGATGAATTCTCTGCCGTCTGATTGAGTTTGATTCATGCGTTCATAATCGCCCGTCTTGTTCATGACGTGATGTTTCGCGCTGCTCCAATTTATATTCAAACAAGTTAGTTGGAAGAAAACTGATTGCTTGTGGAAAGCGCGGACAATGCATCTCGTTTGTGATCAAATTTCAAAAGCTATACGGCCAGTTTTGCAGTTTCTACAAGCAGCAATAAAGCCTCTCTGGGACATCATGTGATTTGGGTAGACGGCAGTGTGAAAAGCCGTGACTAACCCTGGATATTTTCCACAAACTCTTACCAAAGCTGTACGTGTTGAAAGTTTGTGAGAGTGTTTGTAGGATGAGGAAGAACGCTCCTCCTGAATGTGGCTTATCGGGATGCAGACAAGCGTTTTGAATGCCAGACATGAAAGGAGATGAGCTAACCAGATAAACTCTCTAAAGTCGGAGCTCTGGGCCAGACGTGCATCGCAAGATACGTTTCTCCGCAAACCACAGAGACGTTTTCTGTAAAAATGAGGAAGTCGTCTGAGCAGGACATTTAATCTCTCCATTAAATTCTTTATCGTTGTATCTGTGTCATTCCATCGGTTTCGCGTACGAGCCGGGAATGTAATCGTTTTCCCTGGCATTAGCAGAGGGAAAACTAGATCTGGATCTCCAGAATTATTTGGCTGAGAGTTGATGAAGACGATTGACTCGTCTATCATTCACAGAGATAATTGAAAGTGAACTGTGGCGTGTTTTGGGTTCAGAAGAGGAGGATGTAAAGCTGCTGTTTATTTCAATAATTCATCCGTCTGGCCAATTTGCTCTCAAACTTTATTTGGGAAGTAGAGTTGACCCAGAATTCATTAACAGTTTCATGGCTTTCAATGGTTTTAATTGGGTGCATGGATGAGGAAAAGATTGTCAGTTTCATTTAAACCTTTAATTTGGTTGGCGACACAAACGCTTAAACACAATTCTTCGAAAAATCATGATGGGTTATGTTGCTTTGTTCCTCTGCTGTTCTCTTCTCTTACTTCTTTCATTGCGTGTAAAAGTAAAATCATAGTAAGTCATTGTAGTGAAAGACACACATCATAAAGCAAACGATAATACTTTCACAAAACTAGCTTCCAGAATTGAACTTATTGTCGGACAGATTAACGTGTTTGACCACCCGTGTGTGTCTAAATATGATGAATTCAATGGCTCTAATATGCTGATTTGCTTCAAGAAATATTTGATTATTATCAATGTTGGAAAGTATAGAAGTTTGTTTCCACCACAGAATAAAAAAATAAGTTTGCGACTTTCTCACAATTCAGACATTTTTTCTCACATTGCGAGTTTACATAAAGTTGCAATTGCGAGTTATAGTCAGAATTGCCTGATAAGTCTTTGTGAGATATAAACCCGCAATTGCAAGAAATGAACTCACAATTCAGAATTGCATCTTTATATCTTGCAATTCTGACTTTATAGCACGCAATTGCCTGCTATAAAGTCAGAATTGTGATTTATATCTCACAATTCTGTGGAAAGATGTCATAATTGTGTGATATAAAGTTATAATTGTGTGATATAAAGTCATAATTGTGTGATATAAAGTTATAATTGTGTGATATAAAGTTATAATTGTGTGATATAAAGTCATAATTGTGTGATATAAAGTTATAATTGTGTGATATAAAGTTATAATTGTGTGATATAAAGTCATAATTGCAAGATATAAAGTCATAATTGCGTGATATAAAGTCATAATTGCGAGATATAGTCATAATTGCGTGATATAAAGTCATAATTGCATGATATACAGTCATAATTGCGTGATATACAAGCATAATTGCGAGATATGAAGTCATAATTGTGAGATATAAAGTCAGAATTGCGAGATATGAAGTCATAATTGTGAGATATAAAGTCAGAATTGCGAGATATAAAGTCAGAATTGTGTGATATAAAGTCAGAATTGTGTGATATAAAGTCATAATTGATTGATATAGTCATAATTGCGAGATATGAAGTCAGAATTGCATAATATAAAGTCATAATTGCGAGATATAAAGTCATAATTGTGTGATATAAAGTCAGAATTGCGTGATATAAAGTTATAATTGTGTGATATAAAGTCATGATTGTGTGATATAAAGTCAGAATTACATGATATAAAGTCATAATTGTGTGATATAGTCATATTTGTGATATAAAGTCAGAATTGCATGATATAAAGTCAGAATTGTGTGATATAAAGTCAGAATTGTGTGATATAAAGTCATGATTGTGTGATATAAAGTCAGAATTGCGTGATATAAAGTCATAATTGTGTGATATAAAGTCAGAATTACATGATATAAAGTCAGAATTGCGTGATATAAAGTCATAATTACGTGATATAAAGTCAGAATTGTGTGATATAAAGTCATAATTACATGATATAAAGTCAGAATTGCGTGATATAAAGTCATGATTGTGTGATATAAAGTCAGAATTACATGATATAAAGTCATAATTGTGTGATATAGTCATATTTGTGTGATATAAAGTCATAATTGCGTGATATAAAGTCAAAATTACGTGATATAAAGTCAGAATTGCATAATATAGTCATAATTGCGAGATGATATAAAGTCATAATTGCGTGATATAAAGTCATAATTGCCATATATACAAAATATTTAGACAATATAGAAACTAAGTCATAATTGTGACTTTATATCTTGCAATTGTGAGGTAAGTCACAATTATATTTAAAACCGAAACCTTGCTATATTTCAGGATTCTCCAATGAATTGAAAGTTCAAAAGAGCAGCGGTTATTTAAAATCTTTAGTAACAGAGTGAACATTTTACCGTCACTTTGATCAATTTAATGCATCCTCCTTGATGAATAAAAGTATTAAGTTCCCCAAACGCGTCATTGGTTGTGAACACATTTCCCCCCTGAAAGACATTGTGGGAGAAAGGAACAGAACTTCAGACGTATTTTTACAATATTAAATCCAGTGACAGGTTTATTTAGAAGATCCCCAAAGTGTGAAATAGACTTTCTCTGTGTGCGGTCTTGGACATCATAGCTCATACAGACACTCGTGAAGGGTTGGAGATGATGTTCCAGCTCAGGTGATTGTCTCTTGTGTCCCGAACTGAGCAAAGATGGCAGATTGAATAGCTCATGCTGGAGATGAATGTGAATGCTAATGGCTGCTTTCTCCAGGTGTGATAAAGATGACCAGTTACGGTCCAGCAGCTTCACTCAAAGTCCTGTCAGCCTCGCGGTTAATCAAAACCAGGCTCCTCTGTGGTGACAAGGAAACATTTGTGAGTAAAGCGGCAGTAGATGATGTTTGCGAGTGAGATTTACTTAGTTTAGTGTGTGCGCCGTGGGGTGTTTGTGTCCTGAGCTCGGCTTAAAACCCTCAGAACTGCTGCTTCGCCAAAACTCATTTCCTACTTCCCTCTACAACAGGTTTGCTCTATTTCTGATGGCTTTGTGTGTCTTTAAATATTTAATTCAAAGGCAAACATGCCTTGAAACAGTCCCAAGCAGCCAAACCAAAGCAGTTCTTGTACAAAACCAGTGTCGAATGGCTGAATTATTGAATAAATGATATGAATCTGCAAACACACGCAACGATTGCAAGATCCTCTCTTGAACTCTTGACAAAGTGTCGTGTCGGAGCCGCTGGAGAAGACAATAGAGTAAACAGATGTACAAGTGCAAGAGCTGTCAACACACACAAAACACAAACTCGCATCAAAGCCGATGAGCTCAGAAGTGTGTGGCGTGACTTCCCAAAAGATTATGCAGCTTTTCCCCTACAATTGAAAAAGCACAACGTCATGGGCTCAATCACGAGCACAAGCGGACAACTTCAAACTGTGACAGACGGATAATGCATTGCAATTTACAAACTAATGCAATTTTCCATGTCTGTGCACTGAACCCTTCACTTACACTCCCGATGCATATGTATCGCATGCTATCTCTTTTTGGCATACTTTTTTGTGTCAGTGCTCATTTGCATAGAATTAAAAATGTCACTGATATTAAATCTCATTAAAAATGCATGAATTCTCCTGCTTTGTCAATGCAGAAATGTCGTCTCTGTGATAACTTGCATATTTAATTACTGAGGATGTTGTTTCTGTTGGTTTTCTCATTATTTTTACGCAGGAAAATGGTGAAATTTGGTGCGTTGATAGAGATGGCCCTAAATAGTAATCTCACCAAATTGGTGGTCTCTCGCACCAACTCTGTAGCGCCACCACCAGTTGAAATTGAGCTTGAAATTGCATGTTGAGAAAGAACGGCTGGATGGTGAAGTTTGCCATGTAAGTATGTTTTATTGACTTAGTATCAAGTATACTAGATAGTCACAAGCATAAAGGGATCTTCCACCAATGCACCATTATTTAAACTGTGTTATTGTCATTCAGTATGCAGGGTTTCTAGGCTACTAAAATCACAAAAATGAGAAAATCGGGTATTTGTGAGATATATATGATGTAGTTCCAGTGTCATTCGCTTCCAGTTATTTGAACAGTACCAAAACAGTCTGTTATGCTGCTTTATATTGCAAATTTTTAATAATTTTTGATTTCATTGTTATAATCATGAACACTGGGATCAGCCCGTTCTCATATAATGACAATGCGAATACATCCAACGCACATGGCACCCTTTAGTGTCAATATGAGACGCAGATATATATGGGCCAGAAGGTTTGACTTGGGAAAAGATTCGTTCATTTTTGAACAGGAGAGTCACGAACGCTCATCACAGGACAGAGCAAGTCGAGCATTTGAGCTTATAAAACTTAAACTTTTTTTTTTTTTTAAATGAGCGATCGTTTCGCTTGATAAGACCCTTATTCATCGTCTGGTGTCGTTTAAAGCCCTTTGAACAGTTTGCAGTTTGCACTGAAACTCTCATTTGAACTCTCATTTGGACCTTGAACCGTTTGGACCCCATTGAAGTCCATTATATGGAGAAAAATTCTGGAATGTTTTCATCAAAAACCTTAATTTCTTTTCGACTGAAGAAAGAAAGACATGGACATCTTGGATGACATGGGGGTGAGTAAATTATCAGCAAAAGTTTTATTAAAAGTGAACTACTCCTTTAATTCTGCATTGATAAATGAGTTGGATAAACTGCATTATGGACACAAGTGGGTAAGTTTCCCCCTTATGCTAAACAGACATATCTTGATGCTGTAGATATTACATATTCTGCAGGGAAAATACATCCATATGCCACTGAGAGGATCCCAATGGGAAGATGAAACTATTTTACAAGGTGGCAATTAAAAAAAAAAGCATAAAGGTCCAATAACAGCAACTTGATCGTACAAATTGGCTACCAAACTTGAATTATTTGCAAATTGGCATGATATAACATCTATCGTTCTCCATAGTTTATGTCCAAAGTCAGGAGTGTGGTTATGTAGGACTAGGGTTGGGTATCGTTTGAATTTGAACGATTCTGATTCCGATTTTTTTAAGAGGCAGGGTCAAAAAAGTTTAGCTAACCTTGCTAACCAACGGCCTTTCTGAAGGAAATACTCCTTCTGTCACAAATACTCCTTTTGTCACAAATTTTGCATTTTTCCGAGATTTCGTTATTTTTAGAAAAGTGAAGCCACACTTTGGATCGCCGACGTAAGCAACTCATGTTCGACTCGCGTGGTTACGCTTCTTCGTTGGTGTTGTTCAGCGGTTTCTTCTTCCGCTCGGCGGACTGTGAATATCGAAACTAGGAATCGAAACTTTAACTTTTGAACGATTCCGGGAGAAACTAAAAGTTAGTCTTTCCAATCGATACTCGATTCTCGATACCCAACCCTATGCAGGACTCCATCCAAAAATGATCTCCTGAACATCAATATGTTTAAAAAAAATGTGTTTTTGGACATGCTGCGTCACCAGGGTTCATGTGCCATTCGAGCATCTGCCACTGAGAGGATCCCAATGGGAAGATGAAATTATTTTACAAGGTGGGAATTAAAAAAAAAAAAAAGCATAAAGGTCCAATAACAGCAACTTGATCGTACAAATTGGCTACCAAACTTAAATTATTTGCAAATTGGCATGATATAACATCTATCGTTCTCCATAGTTTATGTCCAAAGTCAGGAGTGTGGTTATGCAGGACTAGGGTTGGGTATCGTTTGAATTTGAACGATTCTGATTCCGATTCCGATTCCTTGTTTCGATTCCGGTTCCTAACGATTCTCGATTCCGATTCTTTTAAGAGGCAGGGTCAAAAAAGTTTAGCTAACCTTGCTAACCAACGGCCTTTATGAAGGAAATACTCCTTCTGTAAAAATACTCCTTTTGTCACAAATTTTGCATTTTGCCGAGATTTCGTTATTTTTAGAAAAGTGAAGCCACACTTTGGACCGCCGACGTAAGCTACTCATGTTCGACTCGTGCGGTTATGCCAACACTTCCGGTAGACGCTTCTTCGTTGGTGTTGTTCAGCG
Organism: Pimephales promelas; assembly: GCF_988280905.1. Lineage (NCBI taxonomy): Eukaryota > Metazoa > Chordata > Actinopteri > Cypriniformes > Leuciscidae > Pimephales > Pimephales promelas. The sequence continues at coordinate 35,880,672 of NC_142780.1, forward strand.
GTTTCTTCTTCCGCTCGGCGGACTGTGAATATCGAAACTAGAAATTTTAAATTTTAACGGGAGAAACTAAAAGTTAGTCTCGGTTCCAATCGATACTCGATTCTCGATACCCAACCCTATGCAGGACTCCATCCAAAAATGATCTCCTGAACATCAATATGTTTAAAAAAAAATGTGTTTTTGGACATGCTGCGTCACCAGGGTTCATGTGCCATTCGAGCATCTGCCACTGAGAGGATCCCAATGGGAAGATGAAATTATTTTACAAGGTGGCAATTTCATATGAATATGTCAAGTGTTAATTGAATGGAAATGTACAAGTTGAATCATAAAGGTCCAATAACAACACCCCGATCATACAAATTAGCCAAAATATTTTCATTATTCTCACAGACATCTTTAATGCCAAAAGTCAGGAGTGTGTTACGCAGGACTACCTTCTCCTGCCAGCTTTCCATGACTTTATTTTGGTGCTGAGGAGAGACCGGGGAAATTACTGTTCTCAAAAGTCGACTCGACCGCCAAATGCGATCCGTCAATACCAACCCTAAAGGCAACCGCCCAAAGGACTCTTGTCAGGAAATATCAATTGTTACAAATCACTGGACTCCTACTACAGCACAGGGGGTGTGAAGCATGCTGGGACGATTCCCTTAGCTAAAGGATTTAATGACTGCTGTGAAACCGTGTTTCACCAGTGACAAGCCCAGAGAAAACTTATTCTGGAGCTGGTTGTGTATCTTTTGTGCGGGGGCCGAATCAGAATAGGCGAGCTTGCTGACCTTGGATTTGCAGCTCTCTCCTCCTATTACATCTTTTATCATCGCCGACCAGATGGATGCGACTGGATTGAAACTTTCAGTCTGCTGTGAGTTTGTGGAAGTGTTGTTGAAGTAAATAATTGAGCTGGTCACGATCATGATCGCTTATCTCTGTCTCTCATCGGTGCCATTGTGATTCACCCAGACGCCGGGGAAACTGCCTATAGTGTCGGACCTCAGGTTTCAGAGTTTGAGTTTTGGACTGTTGTGGATTGATGCTAAAACCGAATTGAGAAATTTCTGGATTGTTTTAAATTGCACAAAATCTCAGAATTCTTAATATCACCATATAATAGGTGAAACTCAAAAAATTAGAATATTGTGCAAAAGTTCATTTATTTCAGTAATTCAACTTAAAAGGTGAAACTGATATATTATATAGACTCATTACATGCAAAGTGAGAAATTTCAAGCCTTTATTTGTTATAATTGTGATTATTATGGATTACAGTTTATAAAAACCCCAAATTCAACATTAGAATATTGTGAAAAAGGTTTCCATATCTGTAAACTATTACTATTAATATGAATAAATTGCCTTTTTTTTACTTTGTGCATTAACTAAAATGAGACCTTGTAAAGACTTACCATTTTTTTTAAATCTGTCACATAATGTAGCTAAAAAAATCACACATATAAAGTTGGATAATATATATTTCGATTGTATCCACGTACAGTATTAAGCAAATTGCAATTGCTTGATTGCTCATGCCGTCTCAAAATGCAACTAAAATTATAATGCATGAAGATGTTTATAAAGATTAGCATGATTTTTTTGTAAAGCTGCTTATTTGACTGCACTTATACTCCTGGAACAACTTTACTTGAGGTGTGCATGCATTATATATATATATATATATATATACTGTAAAAAAATAACCATGATTTTAATGGTAAAAGACTGTAAAAATGCTATATATATATATATATATATATATATATATATATATATATATATATGCTGTTTATTTTCCAATCCTTTTTTTCCCCTCCTCTGATAATTTTAGTTTTTCCAGACCATTAACAGTTGATCATGCATGAACACTGACTATTGTTAAAATCACTGAATCAGGTGTAATCAGGCTTTCATTTTCAATCTAAATGGCATCTATTGAATTTGGTTTTTATGTCATTTGTTTCTCGACAATCAACAGTTTAACACTTTTTGTTTTTAATCCAGCCAACCTGCAGATAAAGAAGTGTTAGGCATGTTTTCTTAATTGCTCTGGTTTAAGTCTCGCAGAAACAGCTGGACTCATCGTTTCAACACTTTATCGGGATTCTTGGCAAGCTGTGGCGTTTGGCTTCAGACCGAGGCATGAATAATTTCGCTCTCTGATTGCTGGCGGCTTAAACAACTAGATGGAACGTTGCAATAAAAGGTATTGATTGATTAATGCATCATTATTTTTTGAAAAAGAGCCCACTTTATCACCATTCACTTTTTAATGTTTTATTTTCATGTTGGCTCAAAACCGTTTCTGTTGTGTTTTGAAAACTATGAATTATGCATTTTATGTAGATTGCCTCCACTCTAAAAAGAAATTCATTACCACAACTTGAACAAATGAATGGAAGTTAAAAATTCAAATGCATTGGTTTAGTTAAACATTTTAAGCTGAAAACATTATTCTGTTGACACGATGATGATCCTTGCATGAACTTAACATGTGTTTTTAACTGAAATTTGTTATTACTTTTTTTAAGTTGTGGAGGGATAATAGATTTGAAAGAAGTGTTGTGGTATGCAATTTTTAGTAAACAGAAAGCATTTGTTGACATGTAAACGAGTTTGTTGAATTTTTTCTGGTTACAGTTGCTGTTAGCAGATTTCTAGAATGAATTGGCACGATGTATCATCAATTAGCACGTGTTGTTAGCATGAATTAGCACATTGCTAGAGTGTTTTCAGCATGATTCAACACTTCGCTAACATGTTTTTATCACGAATTATCACATTGCTAGCTTATTTTAACCTGTTGTTAGCATTCTTTAAAGTTTTTCCAGCATGTTTTAACACTTCGCCAGCATGTTTTATCATGAATAAGCACAATTCTAGCATGCTTTAGCACATTTCTTGCATGTTGCTAGCATGAATTAGCACATTGCTGCTGACATGTTTCCAATATGATTTAACACTTCTCATGTTTCTATCAGGATTAGCTTAAATTAGCACATTTTTAGCATCCTATAGCACATTGTTGCTAACATGTTTCCAGCATGTTTCAATCATGAATTAGCACAACTCAAGCATGTTGCTTGCATGAATAAGCACATTGCTAGCATGATGTCTCACAATGCTACCATGCTTTAGCATGTTTTATCACGTTGCTAGCATGAATTAAATATTGTTAGCATGTTAGCAGTAGAGCTTATGGTTTGGTTGTGAGGGGCTTATACAAAGGTTTAATCCCATAGGGATTGAAGATGGTTTTGTGTATTTTAATCCAACACAATGTCAAACAATCAACTTTTGGTAGTCTAAACAAACAAGTCAAGCTGGTCTCATTTCTCAGACTGAGACACACACTCAGTGTTTGCTGTATTCGGTCAGGAAATCTGCGAATGATGAACATATACAGGCAGAAGCTCCCCAGTGGTAGCTATGCCGTTGCTGCTGTTTTATATTTAATTTAATAGTTAGGCTAATATTTGTGGAGTTATACTTGCATGAATTGCATGTCAAACATCATAACCTATTAACCTGCTAACACACTCAATGTGAAATTATAGGTTCAGTAATAATTTATAGATTTATGTTGTGTAATTCAGATCAGTGTTATTTTAGTTTTATCATATAGTATTTTGAAATAGCTTTTTTATATTTTGTTTTATAATTTTAGATTCATTTTATTCATTTTTTTAAATAAAATGGAATTAAAGTTGAATCTCATATAACAAAAATAGTTGAATCTCGTATAACTTGTTTAAGAAAAGAGTTGTCTCATATAACTTATTAAAAATAGAATTGAATTTCGCATAACTTCGTATTTCGTACTTCGTACTTGGTATAACTTCGAATTTCGTATAACTAAAAATAGTTGAATCTCATATAACTTATTAAAAATAAAGTTGAATCTCGTATAACTTGTTTAAGAAGAGTTGTCTCATAAAACTTATTAAAAAAAGAATTGAATTTCATATAACTTATTAAAAATAGAGTTGAATCTCATCTAAATTTTTAAAAATAGAGTTGAATCTCGTATAACTTGTTTAAGAAAAGAGTTGAATCTCATATAACTTATTAAAAATAGAGTTGAATCTCGTATAACTTGTTTAAGAAAAGAGTTGTCTCATATAACTTATTAAAAATAGAATTGAATTTCGCATAACTTCGTATTTCGTACTTCGTACTTGGTATAACTTCGAATTTCGTATAACTAAAAATAGTTGAATCTCATATAACTTATTAAAAATAAAGTTGAATCTCGTATTGTTTAAGAAGAGTTGTCTCATAAAACTTATTAAAAATAGAATTGAATTTCATATAACTTATTAAAAATAGAGTTGAATCTCATCTAACTTTTTAAAAATAGAGTTGAATCTCGTATAACTTGTTTAAGAAAAGAGTTGAATCTCATATAACTTATTAAAAATAGAGTTGAATCTCGTATAACTTGTTTAAGAAAAGAGTTGTCTCATATAACTTATTAAAAATAGAATTGAATTTCGCATAACTTCGTATTTCGTACTTCGTACTTGGTATAACTTCGAATTTCGTATAACTAAAAATAGTTGAATCTCATATAACTTATTAAAAATAAAGTTGAATCTCGTATTGTTTAAGAAGAGTTGTCTCATAAAACTTATTAAAAATAAAATTGAATTTCATATAACTTATTAAAAATAGAGTTGAATCTCATCTAACTTTTTAAAAATAGAGTTGAATCTCGTATAACTTGTTTAAGAAAAGAGTTGAATCTCATATAACTTATTAAAAATAGAGTTGAATCTCGTATAACTTGTTTAAGAAAAGAGTTGTCTCATATAACTTATTAAAAATAGAATTGAATTTCGCATAACTTCGTATTTCGTACTTCGTACTTGGTATAACTTCGAATTTCGTATAACTAAAAATAGTTGAATCTCATATAACTTATTAAAAATAAAGTTGAATCTCGTATAACTTGTTTAAGAAGAGTTGTCTCATAAAACTTATTAAAAAAAGAATTGAATTTCATATAACTTATTAAAAATAGAGTTGAATCTCATCTAAATTTTTAAAAATAGAGTTGAATCTCGTATAACTTGTTTAAGAAAAGAGTTGAATCTCATATAACTTATTAAAAATAGAGTTGAATCTCGTATAACTTGTTTAAGAAAAGAGTTGTCTCATATAACTTATTAAAAATAGAATTGAATTTCGCATAACTTCGTATTTCGTACTTCGTACTTGGTATAACTTCGAATTTCGTATAACTAAAAATAGTTGAATCTCATATAACTTATTAAAAATAAAGTTGAATCTCGTATTGTTTAAGAAGAGTTGTCTCATAAAACTTATTAAAAATAGAATTGAATTTCATATAACTTATTAAAAATAGAGTTGAATCTCATCTAACTTTTTAAAAATAGAGTTGAATCTCGTATAACTTGTTTAAGAAAAGAGTTGAATCTCATATAACTTATTAAAAATAGAGTTGAATCTCGTATAACTTGTTTAAGAAAAGAGTTGTCTCATATAACTTATTAAAAATAGAATTGAATTTCGCATAACTTCGTATTTCGTACTTCGTACTTGGTATAACTTCGAATTTCGTATAACTAAAAATAGTTGAATCTCATATAACTTATTAAAAATAAAGTTGAATCTCGTATTGTTTAAGAAGAGTTGTCTCATAAAACTTATTAAAAATAAAATTGAATTTCATATAACTTATTAAAAATAGAGTTGAATCTCATCTAACTTTTTAAAAATAGAGTTGAATCTCGTATAACTTGTTTAAGAAAAGAGTTGAATCTCATATAACTTATTAAAAATAGAGTTGAATCTCGTATAACTTGTTTAAGAAAAGAGTTGTCTCATATAACTTATTAAAAATAGAATTGAATTTCGCATAACTTCGTATTTCGTACTTCGTACTTGGTATAACTTCGAATTTCGTATAACTAAAAATAGTTGAATCTCATATAACTTATTAAAAATAAAGTTGAATCTCGTATTGTTTAAGAAGAGTTGTCTCATAAAACTTATTAAAAATAGAATTGAATTTCATATAACTTATTAAAAATAGAGTTGAATCTCATCTAACTTTTTAAAAATAGAGTTGAATCTCGTATAACTTGTTTAAGAAAAGAGTTGAATCTCATATAACTTATTAAAAATAGAGTTGAATCTCGTATAACTTGTTTAAGAAAAGAGTTGTCTCATATAACTTATTAAAAATAGAATTGAATTTCGCATAACTTCGTATTTCGTACTTCGTACTTGGTATAACTTCGAATTTCGTATAACTAAAAATAGTTGAATCTCATATAACTTATTAAAAATAAAGTTGAATCTCGTATTGTTTAAGAAGAGTTGTCTCATAAAACTTATTAAAAATAAAATTGAATTTCATATAACTTATTAAAAATAGAGTTGAATCTCATCTAACTTTTTAAAAATAGAGTTGAATCTCGTATAACTTGTTTAAGAAAAGAGTTGAATCTCATATAACTTATTAAAAATAGAGTTGAATCTCGTATAACTTGTTTAAGAAAAGAGTTGTCTCATATAACTTATTAAAAATAGAATTGAATTTCGCATAACTTCGTATTTCGTACTTCGTACTTGGTATAACTTCGAATTTCGTATAACTAAAAATAGTTGAATCTCATATAACTTATTAAAAATAAAGTTGAATCTCGTATTGTTTAAGAAGAGTTGTCTCATAAAACTTATTAAAAATAGAATTGAATTTCATATAACTTATTAAAAATAGAGTTGAATCTCATCTAACTTTTTAAAAATAGAGTTGAATCTCGTATAACTTGTTTAAGAAAAGAGTTGAATCTCATATAACTTATTAAAAAAATAGTAGAATCGCGTATAACTAGTAAAAAAACCTGTCGAATCTTGTATAATTTATTAAACACAGAGTTAAATCTCGTATAACTTATTCAAAATAGTTTAATATCGTATAATTTATTAAAAATAGTTGAATCTAGCGACATTTATTAAAAAATAAAGTTCAATCTCATATAGGCTAACAAAAATAAAGAAATAAGATTTATGTTAAATATCTAATTTCTGAATAAATAATTTAAATCGGCCTGTTCCCACATTCTGTTATATCTGGCCGTTTTCAAATCTCAAATCAATATTTCATGACTATTTATTGACTATGCATGACTATAATCTCAAATCAATATTTATTACGAGGCTTTTGCAAAAGCGTAAATATCCAACGCACATGGCACCCTTTAACGTGAAATGAGACGCAGATATATTTGGGCAGAAGACGCCCCCTAGTGGTCTAACCCTTACCCAACACCATACCTAAACTTAACCATTAACCGAAGCGTCTCATTAGACGTTAAAGGGTGCCATGTGCGTTGGATATTTACGCTTTTGCAAAAGCGTCCTATATGGCGCTTTGGGATGAGAACGCGTTGGAGCTTATTACCGGTTTTGCTGAGTCGCATGCATTCAGCCGATAGTGTAGTACAGTCAGACGGCCTTTACACAGAATAAACTCCTCCTGAGGATCCCAGAGCCGGTCATGAAGGCTTCTCTCCCCATAATGAAGTCTGACTGTATGTTCTCTCTCTTTAATCACGAAGCGCTGCTCGCTTTGAATGCTCCAGATTCCCCCGGCCCTGGAGACGGGCATCGGATCTCCCTCACACACACATGCACATCAAATCTTTCGAGTGTAAATGTGAAGCCGTTCCCACGCCGGGAGTCGGGATGCTCGCTTTAAAGATGACACGTCTCAGTGATAATTGTGGGATCAAAGCTCAACAGAACTCACTCAGACAAGGAAATCTGAGAGCTGTGATAAAGCGCTTTCAATTACTGCCACACTTCATCTCGAGTTTATTTACTCAACCGCATGGATATCTGGCTCTCCGTTCCGGCAATCAAGGCAAAAGAAAACTAAATAATCACACATTGTTAATAATTAGCAAATTGACGACCCAGAGCGACCACAAAACAATGCAAATGACACACTTAATCACGCAAGATCATATTTTTTCACCCTCTGTATAATCCTCCTTTTAGTCAATTGGTGCTTGATCATGCAATATGACCCGTAACAATGTTACCTGGTCATTTTATATTATCTGTCATTTCATGATCTGACATTGAGTTTCATCCGGCAACACGTCACAATATTCCTCATTATAATAATTAATGCGCAGAATAAAGGGGTGGGGCCTGGGTGAGTTAGTTAGTGGTGTGTTAAACTGGCGGTTATGGAAAGGGGCGGGACATTTCTCAAACACACTCGACCAATCACAACACACTGCTCCAGCTGACCAATCAGAGCACAGTGTGCTTTCAGGAGGAGGGGCTTCATAGAGACAGGGAGAGCGTTACTGGCAGACTGGGAAGAGAGGAGCCGCAACAATGGAGAATATAAGGAGAATAATCAACATTCAAGCAGGAAAACCTGTTCTAGCAAAACCCCAAATCAAGACTAATAGGTCCCCTTTAAATGAAACCCTTGAGCCCTTATGCTAATGACTGCAGGAATAATATTAAGCTCTGCATGGCTGACCGAAGAGGGAAGAGCTGATGTCTGTTTACAAAACCTTGTTGCATAATGATTTCAACAGTACCAGATCAGGAAATGTGCATTTTCACTATTATAATTATTATTATATTAATCAATCATTTAAATTTACATGAAAATTGTCAAAGTAGAAAAAAAGTCAGTAAATTCCAATACTTGAAGGTACGCTCTCGTTTGTTTTTCCCATATTTTTGCAAGGTTTGTGTTAGTTTGATGCCTATGACATGAATTTAATCATAATGTTTATTTATGCATCCATTTTTAGCGTAATGCATGCCGTAATTGGTTGTTTATCAGAACGCGAGTCGCAAATGACGTCATGCCGAGCCAAACTCAAACTAGTTCATTGCAAAGGCAATTACTCATCTGTCGGTGAGCGTGTCACACTAACACTGCCTTAGAAACAAATGTTTTCTGTTTGTGATATTTGTCTCAGATGGCGAAGTCAAGGCCCGGTGTGCACCTGGCTTAATCAGAAGAAATATGAAACCCAGCGCTCCTCCACAAGCATGAGAGAGGAACGGCGTCAGTAAGGAGAGCATTGTCCAGGTAAACAGCTGACTGCATGCTGTCCTACATACACACCAAATGCTCCAGATTACTCGAGTGTTTTTATTCACTCTGTAATGAAAAAGTTTTCCCTTCCTGCAGAGATTTTCCTGCGGGTGAAAATAGCAGGTCATATTAAGGACAACTCCGGCGCAAAATGAACCTTTAGTCTAATTACACATTGTTACCTAGTCAACCGTTATCTGAGATTTGTTTTCATGATTGCCGAATGTAAATAGTTTTATCTCTAAAAACAGTTTAGCCTATAACGCTAGTATAATGCTAGTATATAGGGCATAGAGTAATGACAAATAAAAATCGCTTGTTATTACCACCAACAAGGCTCAAAATAGCCCCATACCAACACGACAGCATAACAAGGGTCCCTACATTCAAACCGAAGCATTGAGAACTTTGTCAGTGTCCATACAGTTTAATAAGCAGATATATTATACACACAGTAAATTTCGCGAATACAGGAAGAAGCCATCTCGGAAAAATAGTCTCTACCAGTAGATCTACGAACGCCGATCCAAGTGCGCTGGTGAGATGTGAATAAGGTGATAAAGTGAGCGCGAACAGTAGGCTACGTGTACATATTGAAGACAAATAAACGGTTTGTGTTTGTGTTTCTTCTGGAAACAACGGACCATATGAGATTCTGCACAGTTCAGCGCACTTGGATCGGCGCTCGTAGATCGACTGGTAGAGACTATTTTTCAAAGATGGCTTCTCAATCAAAGATGAAGTTCTCAATGCTTCGGTTTGAATGTAGGGACCCTTGTTATGCTGTCGTGTTGGTATGGGGCTATTTTGAGCCTTGTTGGTGGTAATAACAAGCGATTTTTATTTGTCATTACTCTATGCCCTATATACTAGCATTAGTGTTATAGGCTAAACTGTTTTTAGAGATAAAACTATTTACATTCGGCAATCATGAAAACAAATCTCAGATAACGGTTGACTAGGTAGCAATGTGTAATTAGACCAAGGTTCATTTTGCGCCGGAGTTGTCCTTTAAGGGTGTGTGCTATTAATATGGTACACATAGCCTAATGGTATATGAGTATTTTTGAATTGCAGTAATGCTAAGTCACATAGTACAATTCAAAGGTTTTTGAAGTTTGCATTTATTTAATCAAAAATACAGTAAAAATTTTGCAATGTAAAATATCTCGTTTCTGCCACAGAATGAAAAATAAAAAAAGGTAATTGCGACTTTTTATCTCACAATTCTGACTTTTTTTCCTCACAATTGCGACTTTATTTCTCAGAATTGCGACTTTATTTCTCAGAATTGCGACTTTATTTCTCAGAATTGCGACTATTTCTCAGAATTGCGACTTTATTTCTCAGAATTGCGACTATTGTTTCAGAATATATGCCGTGCGTCACGTGACCAAACCGGAAAATGGGTCTCATCACATCCGCTTGTCAGAGAAAGTGTTAACGGCCATAAGATAGTTCACTTTGTTATTGGCGTTTTATTCCATTGAAATATCTAAACGTTACTGTGAAGAATAAAAAATATAAAACGTTTAAATATCAATCTGCACATGTGAGGGATATTGGTTATGCTAATCTTTGCTCGCTCCTTTTAAGTTATCTGCGTCTATATAAAGCCTATTGAGACTATTTCTCAGAATTGCAACTTTATTTCTCAGAATTGCAACTTTATTTCTCAGAATTGCGACTATTTTTCAGAATTGCGACTTTATTTCTCAGAATTGCGACTATTTTTTCAGAATTGAGACTATTTCTCAGAATTGCAACTTTATTTCTCACAATTCTGACTTCATATCTCCCAATTGTGAGATAAAAAGTTGCAATTTTTTTTATTCAGTGGCAGAAAAAAGCTTCCATAGTTTTCTTTGTGAATATATTAAAGTGTAATTTATTCCTGAATATTCAGCATCATTACTACAGTCTTCAATGTCACATGATCCTTCAGAAATCACTCTAATATGATGATCTGATGATCATGTTTTGTTGATGTTTTATATTTATGTGGAAACGTGCATTTTATTTTTCAGGATTCTTTGATGAATATAAAATTGAAAAGAACTGCATTTATTTGTATTATAATCTTTTGTAACAGCATAAATGTCTTTACTGTCACTTTTAAACAAATTAATGCATACAATTTTTAATTTCTTTCAAAAAATATCTTACTGACACCCCCTTATATATATATATATATATATATATATTACTTATTAACCATCATGCATATTTTGGAATAATCCAGTGAATTAAATATTTGACCAATGAAATGTCAGATAGAGCTCCAAATGCTTCAAAACAAGAGACTGAGTAAGTTTGCCCTTAAAGCCTAAAGTATTTAATGCATTATACCTTGTTATGCACCTTAACATAATTAATAGTAACCACAGTTATATGAACATTATAATAATTGAACACACCTTTAGAAAGTATAATGTATCAAAACACACGACAAACAACCAGTTGCAGATGCAACTGGTTCCGCAAATAATGCATTTTAACTTCAGTTACAGTTATAAATAAAGAGATATAAAAAATGAATACTTTTATAATGCATAAAGGCTTGAAGTAAAGCGTCACCAAAAATGGTGAATTCTGTGATTGTATGATCCTCATATTACATGAACATGATTGTAAAACTTGTAAAAATGTTAATTTCTCTAATATGGATCCACACAAATTCTTCCTTTGGCACATACTCTCATTTTCCCATGCAAAGCAAATAAAGCAGGCCTTTCCACTGATATCTACACAATTATATATGCCAAATCTAAACGAAGGGACATTTAATTACAGGAGAAGTGCAGCGCGGTGGAACTACACATGCAGCATTAATGAGTGTTTCTGCACATGAATTCATTAACTTGTAAACCGTATAAAAGCAAAGCTTTGCTGCATGTGTCCTCAGACTGTCATTGTGTTCGTACAGATAATGGCGTCTTCACCTGTCAAGACTGAATCTGTAAACGCACACACACACACACACACACACACTGAAAGTCTTTTCTACCAAACAAATGGTGCGTTTAGTCCCGCCGGCATGATGGCACGTAAAGCGAGCTCTTGTTTGCAGGTTGCGCTCGCTGTGCGCCTGTCTATAGTTGTTAGTGCTGATTGCACGGGGATTGTGGGATTATTCCCCTCCCTTGATTTGAAAAAATCTAAATGTTATTGAGTGTTTTTTAGTCTGATATTTTGCTAGCCGTGCCGAGGGCCCGCGGTGCTCTACAGAGTCCTCTTAGTCCCGCTTAACCAGGCGTCTGACAAACACTGCTGATTCTTATTCGGCCAACCTTTACAAACACCTCAGCTATAGTCTAGTCTACTTTATCTTGATAGTCTACTTTAGACATGTCAACTAACTCTCATTAGAGTGTTAGTAGAATAAGTTGACATGTTGTATAAAGTTACTTAAGGAATAAGGGAATAACACTTTAACCTGTTAACTGTCACCCCCCCTTTTTTTGAATAGACATGAAAATGCACATTTCGAACTTAAATGGTTGTAATTCAAGAATGCTTTGGAATATAGACATATGATTGGTCTTGTTTTAAAGAAGACATTTGGCAGATTTTTGTAGAAGTGAAATAAATTAAGAAAGTGAAACAGAAAAAAGTTATAGAAGTTTGAGTTTGTGGAAATGTACAATGTAAAAATATTAATTATTCATATTTTACATAAAATATATATTTTCAAAACCTGGGCTACTCTAAAATGGCAGAAAGATCAAAGCCAAAAATCTGAACAAGTTGTGTTTCAAATTTTAGGTTGATATCTAAAAAAATGAGCTTTCAGTAAGATTTTGTTTGGGCGCAGTACCAAACTTTTTCACTAGGGCACAATCAGACTCCATTACTGCCCATATAAGGGCGCCTGCATTTCCATTCGTGTTTTGAGTGATATGAACCATTATTTTCACAATTTTCATACAATTTCTGAAGTAGAGATCCTATTCAGAAGTAGCATGGGAAGTTTGGCAGATTTTGATATGAATTCAACCTCTAAGAAACACATACAAAGAACACGCATGTAAGTCATAGCTAGCTGCCACGTCACACATGGTGAATTTATTATGTTTTTCTTGATATTTCAAACTTTTCAGACCTTTTTTTTTCCAAAATAATTGAATGGATTCTATCTTTTGAACTTTTGGCATGAAAACAAACTGAGGTATCTACCATTTTTTCATGATTTTTCATGTTTACTGCTATTTTAAAATAAAGGTCTGAACACGCCTTATGAGTATGAAAATATTCTTGTTTTATATTGATAAATTATGGCTCCTCTGTAATATATTTTGAAAATCAGTCACCAAATATGGAAACTAGAGATTGTAAGCTTTCAAATGATATATAGTTTGTCAATATTATTTAAGGTATTTACTAAGATATTATTGTTTTAAAAATATAGTGGCAAACGTCCCACCTGTGGGACGGTGACAGTTAAGTAGAGCCCCTATCATGGACTTTTGAAAATGACTGTTCATATGGTGTGGACTATAGCTCTAAGGGAATGAAAACATCCTGCAAAGATTTATATCTGAAAGTGCACCGTATATAAAGTTATTGTCTTTCAAAAGTGAGAGTCGACTCTGAGTCTATGAAATTAATTGTTTTTGAAACGAGTCATTAGCTGTTACATCGTGACGTAGAGACATATTGGCCGCGCCCAGCAGACGGAAGTGTAAACTTCAAGTCTACACATTCAAATACTTCATCATAGCATCATGTCGAGAAGATGCTGTGTTCGACAATGCAAAGATAGTTCAGCCACTTTGTTTTCATTGTCCAGGGACGAGCATGTGAAGAATCGGTGGTTAGAGGTCATATTTGCATCGATAGCACAACAGTATAGCCCGATTTTGTTCTCATCATTTTAATTAATCGTTCAAAAACATAAATGAATTTAAATGTGGATTCGCAAGCGGTTGTTCCTGAAGGAGGGCTCAGTGTATATGGATCAGCTTCCTCCTTCGAATCACAACCTGTGAGTATTATTAATAATTGTTGCTTTTATGGGTTTTGAATGGTTTTGTTGCGTCGGGGCGCGAGGCAGTATGTGTGTGTGTGTGTAAGTTACGCTCAGCGCAGCTTCTAGGTCTCCAATGTCAATTTTTTTTAAATATGTGAAATGTTTGTCGCTGTTATTGGAGTTGTAATAAAGAATAGAGCGACTTGTAGTACTGCAGCGCTTTATCAATATGTTTATGCGTTATGCTAACAAACAATAACTGACTGGGTCTGTCATCTGACCAATCACCGCCGATTAGCGTCACGCAAAGGGAGTGGTTTGGAAAAATGAGTCGTTGTACGAATCATTTGGGAGTCGGTGAGCGAATCAGTTAAAAATAAATGCGTATTATAAGACAAATAAAGTGTTTTATATCCTTGCATGCATGTTAAACTGTTTTTGGGAACTCCTAAAACAAAAATAGGAACATTTCAAATGCTATGATAGGAGCTCTTTAATTCTACAATATGGTGTAAAAACGTCTGAGTGGTGCCCTCTTCAGGTTGAACGGTGGCTACTGCAGTTGAATTTTCCTATTGGAAGTTGTGGTGCCCTGTGATTTAAGCACGCCCTTCCGCACAGAGAGACACGCCCTCTTCACTGGTCCCCGCCCACTTTTACAGCATTTTTCAAATATTGCCAGTGGGTGGAGTCAGGCTCTGACCAAGGCTAACATATCCATAGTACATTTTTAATAAACTTAAATTTGATTTCAGGAGGCCTTTAAAGTCGGGATGAAACAATAGTCTAGAAGTGAAGGGCGGAGCTTGATTTTGTCTGTGGAGAATTGATTGGATGGCTGTGGTTTGCTATTGGTGGATCTCATGTGAGTGACAGGTTGTAGCTCCGCCCTCGTCATCAGAGAAGAGATGTCGCTGAAGTTATTATGATTCAGGATTACCAGGAATCTATTATAATGATGTGCAGCAATAAATCATTTGAAATAAACACTGATTTATTTAGTTTAGATTTGCCTATGTGCTCGTCACCACCTTGCCTCGTTGTAATCTTGTAAGTGAATCCTTGCAAGTAGGCCTATTTGCTATTGATTTGTAATCTGTAGCCTAATACAAGCTGTGTGTGTGTTTGTATTTCTAAGGCAATTGTAAACAGTACGCTTGTGTTTTTGAAAGTCTCTTCTGTTTGCCAAGGCTGCATTTGTGTTTAAAAATACAGTAAAAATTGTGAAATATTATTACAATGTAAAATTGCTAGATTTCTATGTGAATATACAGTAAAGTGTAATTTATTCCTGTGATCAAAGCTGAATTTTCAGCATCATTACTCCAGTCTTCAGTGTCACATGATCCTTCTAATTTGATGATTTCATTAGCCAACTATGTCTTTACTTTACAATTTAATGCATCCTTGTCTTACTTAAATCTTTTTTTACAGTGTTTAAATTACCTTTAAACAAACTGTTAGCAAAAAAATAAAATAAATTCTGTATCCAGCTGTCAATCCCTGGCTTTGGTCTTGAGTAAGTGGCGTAAAGAGGCAGTTTAAGTGCGGGATTTGCTCCAACACACACCCTGACGCCAGAGACCTGCATTTTGTCACTCAAACTGTGTTCAATCTCAGCATGAGCATCTTCTCGTGCAGCAGCTGTAATTGTAGAGTTGAAGGCCGGTCAACTGTGTGTGTGAGTGTGTGTGAGGGAACTGACACTGTTGCTATGGCTGCCGTTGAGCTGCTGATGAATGCATGTCTGACGCCGGTGGTCGTGCGAGATTCACTCGGTGAGAGAGAGACTAGAGACATTTTGTTCAAAATTTGTACTAACTTCATCAAATGCAACAATAAAACACAAATTAAAAATTAGGCGAAAAAAAAATCTATAAGCCTATCCTACAAACAACAAGATATATTGATGCCTGTCACAAAAAGAGGGAGTCGACTAATCAGTGATGAGCTCACACAAACACACACACACACACACACACACACACACACTGAATTCTAAATTGTTCATAGAATTCTGAAATGTTCACTGTAAAAAAAAAAATCCATTAAATTTACGGGAAAACTCCGGCAGCTGTGGTTACCAGAGTTTTCCTGTTAAAAGTACGGTAGCAACATTTTAGGTTTTACAGACTTTGACCGTTTTTAATTTTACAGCAATAAACCGTATTTCATTATTTGATATAATGTTAATTTACTGACATTTTGAAGTATTAATATCTGTTTTATTCAATTGCAATACACCGACAGCCGTCAATCACAGCAATAATGAGAGTCAAATGATCAATTAAGCTCATCATTATCAGCTCTTCCACAAAAGAGTTCATACTACTATATAAGCTGCACAGTGTCATTCACACAAACATTAAACATGGTAACATATTGAAATTTTAAAAATGAAAAAAGAATTAATTTAACAACGTTAAATGTAACATAAAACCCCTATAGTGCACATAACTGATAGGAAAAAAAAAACTAAGAAAATTATGAATAAACAGTTAAAATACATTAAATGTGAAGTGTCACGCAGGGAATTGCGGGAAAGTCAGTTTACATTTTTTCACTGTAAATTATACAATGACTTCTTCTTTTTCACTTCCAAAAGCTGTAAATTTAACATTATTTTACAGTAAAACTACATTAAATGTACCATTATATATATCACAGTTATTTACCGGAAACTTTCTGTTAACCAATTAACAGTTTTTCACTGTAGCATTTTTACAGTCTTTTACTGTTAAAATCACGAGTTGATTAATTGTTCTACTTATCTTTTTTTTAATTATTTTTCATGCATGAATGTGTACATGTATGATGATTGGAAATGCAATACATTGAAACAATTGTCATGCCAATAAAGCACATTTCGAATTGAATTGAGAGGCTGAAAATCTCATCGTTCTCCGAGTTCCCGCTCGCCCCGGTCCCGTGTGTTAAAGGGACCAGCGAGGGTCTCCATGAGGAGTAATGCGATTGTGCCGCCACATATTTGAGAAGAGCCGGTGGTCACGGTCTCTGCTCCATCACAGAGTGTGTGTGTGTGTGTGTGTGTGTGCTCCATCACACCTCAGTGGAGGACAGGCCTGCTGTTATTCTGTTAGATTTGAGCTGCGCCAGAGGCCACGTCTACATTCATCCGGATACATTTGAAAAGAGAAAAAATAGTTGTTTACACAGGGACCGTTTTCATAAACTTGCATTCTGAAACTCCGTTTGCATTTTCAGGCACTCAAATTGCCGCTGTCATGTAGCCTAGCCTAAACCAACGGCCAAACGCATACAAGTTTTTACTTTTTAGTTAAAAACGATGTCGTGTAAACAGCCACATTTTCATTTCGAAACATCTTTTTCTCTCCGTTTTGGCTTTCAATTTGGCCACATTTACACATATATGACACATTACACATGGATTACACAGAGAAACTAATAGATAAATCCATAAACAGTAAAATAAATGGACACAGCGACCCCATTGATTTCAACAGAGAAAACTGAAGGCCATTTGATCGCCAGGCGTACTCCAGCCTGTCACATGAGCAACCCGTATGTCTTTTAGTAGCTGTGCCGAGTGAAATCTGAATAATTCCCTTCGTAATCTCACAGAGACGGAGAGAGTGAGTATTAGCATGTCCATGAGCAGCAGGATCAACTTTATGACTCCCTATGGGCTTCTCCCTCGAACTTTATGCCTCCACGTCCCCCGATTGCACGCGAGCTTCACCTCCAGTTTATACGGTAATTTCTCTAATCGCAATCCTTAGCCCATTTTTACAAAACACTGCTTATACGGGCCCATAACGTAAGATACAAAGTAATGGAGCCTTTTATACATTATCATGTTTCTTTAGAAATAAATAATGGACAAATGGAGTCTTTGGACGCCTCAGATGTAAAGTTATTCGCTGTCAAAGTGACGCCAAAATGAATGGGAGTCAATAGCGTGCTAACAGCAGGTGAAGTTCTGCTACAATGGCGGGATATATTACCCTCTTGGATAAATCCGCCGTCGAGCGCCATCTTAAGGCCGGATTCAAATATAGACCTTATGCACCAGAGAAACGTGGGCGCCGTCATCTTTAGAATATTGTCTTTGAACTTCCGGTTCTGTATATTTCATTGGCATCGCTGTCGAGGAGTAGCCTAATTAGCCGGTGAAGTGGATTTACTAATTGTAGAGTCAACAAAAGTTATCATGAGCATTGTAATGTTTATCATAAGCATTCTAAAGCAGATGTCTTAACAAATGTCGAACGGGAATTTTTTTACGAGCAGTTCATTCATACCTATGCAAGATCGCTGTGGAAATACAGACCGGAACGAGCGCAACGCTGAAAAGGGGCGGGGCTACCTAAGGTCTATAGCGTCTAAAAACGCGTAGAAAACGCTGGGCGCGCCGCATTCTCCTTTTCCCAAAGCGCTAGGGCGGTTGCGCCACGGTTGGTTCTTGTCACGTGACCTACTCTGCGCTTATGGCGCGCTTGCGGCATTCTGAAGAGTTTAGATGTTTTTATCTCGATGCGGCGGGGACGCGCTTGGAAAAAACGAGCGCGTCGCACCGCGACCGCGTCGCTTCCATTATCGCATCCGGCGCGATATATGTTAACAGGGAAACTCTGCCGAACTGGTTCAATATGTATCACGTGACAATACTTGACTGTGTGGACGGAAGACAAAACTAAAAAGATACGTTTTCAAACGGAAAATTATTAGTACTCATCAGTGCAATTAAACACCACAGTGGGACATGATTGGAGCACCATGGGAAGTACACAAAAATATACAGTGATATGGTACAGTTGTTGGTTACACTTTATTTTAAGGTGTCATTGTTACAGTGTGATAGGCTATATTTAACCTACTAACATTAAGCACTTACTATGACGGTTAATTGCATGTAATTATGCATAATTTACTGTTATTATTACTTTGGTAAGTACATGTAGCATATGTAACAAGGACACTAAAATAAAGTGTTACCAAATAAACGTATCTGATATCCGTGTTAATTGTACCATGTTTATTTGCTAAGGCATTTATATTCCTATGGAGTGTACAGTATTAACACATCGGGTCCAGACGGATTCCTGCTGTCTGTTTTTCCCAGTGTACAGAAGTAAGAAACGGCGGGTTATTGTGTTCTTCTTTGTGCTTTAGCACCTCTTGGCACTGTCGTTCTGAATGCCCTGCCCAAGGGTACAAAAGCCTGTCCACTATCGAGGGATTGAATTGGCTTTCTGCCACTCGCCTCCATCGCCACCTGGGAAGATCCGAGAGGAATCCTGGAGCTTCTGCGGAAAATTGATTGAACTACGTCGTGATTCATTTCGCCCACCTAAATTAGGCTACCGGCTGGCTCCCTTGTTTACATAATTAATATGCAGCGCGGGCTTTAATCTGATGTTGTTATTTATCTTGAAGCTCCTTTAGTAAAATTATTAGCCCACTGATTTACTTTATGCCACGGAATAGATCATTCGATTATACCTGTTATTTTCACATGCCATGCGGAAACACACAACAGTGTTGAACGTAGTAATGGCGCTCCTAATATACTGATAACAGATATAAGATGCTGTCTTTTCACCCGGGAACGAGTTCAGATGAGAAAACGCTACTTTACTTTCTACAAACTATGAGTAACTTCATGTCAACTCAGTCACTGGAGTATTAGTCAACTTAATATTTGCTAACACTTCATTTTGACGCTCTTCAACAGATATTCAACAGACTATAAGTACGACATGTCTACTTCTACTAACCCGAGCTCTGACCCACAGCCAGTTGGAAAATTACTTATAGTTTGTAGAATGTCTGAAGAAAATAAGAGAAACAAAATAAGAAATATTAGATCAAATATCAAAACCCTGCTTTGACATCTTCAAACAAGAATTTCATTTGTACTTAAAGGGATAGTTAACAGTTCACTAAACATATTTAGATATGGAAATTACAATGGGAGATGATTTCGATATATCAACTGACGTTGATTTTTTTTTCCGCAACCGTGCAAGAGATCAAGACCTGTGGCAGACTTGTGGTTACAAGAGGTAATAACGATATAAATACTGTTCGTTTTCTTACACAAACCGCTTGTTTCGTGTCAATGTGTACTTTACGAGTCATTAAATCATGTTTAATTTGGACTTCTCTATGCATGCTCTTTGAGGTGGTGACCATAGACCTGCATTATATGACTGACAGACAAGAACGGTTTGACCTAAAAATATCAAAATTGAAAATACTGTGGAAACAAAGACACCTACATCTTGGATGCCCTTGAGGTAAGATAAAACATACCAAAAATTAATTTCAAAGTGAACTATCCCTTTAAGTTAAATTTCAATGTCTGAAGAAAGCTAGAATTTGTCATGTTTAATATTCTTTCATAATATGCTTGTATTAATTTTTTGTGCCAACTTTGGTTTTTCTCTTTTTTCTTTGACAAATAATTCCAAATAGGTAAATTATAGGCAGCTTAATATTATTTTTTTGGTTGACTTTTGAACTATAACTTGTTTATTGTCTGAAAGTTTGTCCATTTTTTGTATCTTATGTTTGTTAAAATTGGCAATCAAAATTAGATCAAATATCATGCAAATCAAAAGTAGCTAATGGTGTTTTAACGAACCCAGTGTCTCTCTGGCGCTCATTGCTGCTCTTCGGCTCACTGTGATTGGCTCATGACCATTGATATGATTCATCCCTGTGATTGGCTCATGATCATTGATATGACTCATCAATGTGATTGGCTGATTACACTGCGATTGCAGTAATTTCTGCCTCTTGTGCTCATGAATGTTTGCAGATCGGCTCAAATCTGTGGAAATGGACTAATTACAGCACATGTAAACAAACCTCCCGCTCAGACACTTCCAGTCATGTTTGAATTTAAAATCAACTTCAGATGACTTGAAATAGCATATTTGAGTGATCTAGTCTTTTAGCTTATTCCGGTTAATAAATTCCTGGCAAATTTGATGAACAACAGTTAATATAAGTTTTAAGAAAATTTGACTATTCTTAAACATTTTTAATATGGGAAAAATATACTGATTGGACCATTAATTGTGTGGAAGAGTAGAAAGTTGGGTTTGCTGTTTCGAATGAGAAGCCATTCCTATATGTGTGGATGCTTTGGGGAAAATGCAAGCATTTGTGTGGTCGATGCATCTGTATATGGACTGATATGGAGGAAATCAGGCAGGTCAGACTGTAATTACTGCAGGACCGATAGACCGTTGTGTGTGTGTGTGTGTGTGTGTGAGAGGTCTGGAGATCCGCTGATGAGAACTGAGAGCTGCTGCTGGAGTGATTGAGACCGCTAGCACAGGTTAACATGGAGAAACTCAACAGGTGATGAGCCAATCAAACGATGCGTTAGTTAGATGACTTCTGCTGAAGACCCGACCTATGGATAGTGTAGATATTCAAGGGTCCTCAAACAATCAGCTGGAAACACTGGGTATTGCTCATTTAACTCCTTTTTATTGTTAATATAATATCAGTGAGTATTGTCATTTCTAAGGTAACAGTTTAAGTAAAATGCATTATATCTAGGGCTGTCAAACGATTAATCGCGATTAAAGGCATCCAAAATAAAAGTTTGTGTTTACGTAATATATGTGGGTGCACTGTGTATAATTATTTTATATGTATAAATACACACACATGCTTGTATGTATTTAAGAAATATTTTCAGGTATAATATATAATAAATTTAATTTTAAATTATAATATACATTTTAAATTTTAAATAATTTAATTTTTTTATTAATATAAATTAAATTTATATTTTTATAATATATAAATATATATATTTTATACATAAATAATATTTTTGTCTTAAATATACATACATGTGTGTATATATATATATATATATATATATATATATATATATATATATACATACAAAATAATTATACACAGTGCACCCACATATATTATGTAAACACAAAACTTTTATTTTGGATGCGATTAATCACAATTAATCGTTTGACAGCCCTAATAATATCTCTTCATAAATAATTGAAACCAGAGTTAAAATGCAATTTAATAGTAGCCTTTTCCTTGTTTCATCTGTAATTGGTTGTTTGCACGTTATTAAAAAATATAATTTACCCTTTAAATGCATAAAGAAGTAATGTAATTTCAACCCCTTGACATGGTGATACTTGACTGTTGTGTTTATTATTGATTTAACTATTATAGCTCCTTAAAAATAAATGACAATTAATACGTTTTATTGGATTATTTGAATGCAAAACATTATAATTTTCTAATTTTGTAGTTCATCATACTTGAAACCTCTTTGGTAAAGCGTAAACTGCTGTATTTAATATGTAAACGGATGTGCTTTGCTTAAATTACAGTATGTTGTGATGGTGTGTAATGGCTGATGGGTAAAATGATGGTGGCACTTTTGACCAATTCTGTGTTTCTATTTTGAAGATTGATGGTTTCTACTGTTCATTGAGGTCATTTTTGTGACTCAGAATTGCAGAATTGCTATTGATTTGAAGTTTTCCAGGTTTCCCAAACGCCTGCCATTGGTTTATCTGTAAGATTGAGAAAACTGCAACACTTCACCTTGAAGTGTGATACACTGTAATAAAGTGTTGCATTGCATAACCTTGATCTCGTGCCCTAGCGAGAGACAATATTTGAGCGTTATCTCCAGAGTCTTATTAGCAGCTTCATGGATACTCATCACATGCGGTAGTGCCGTATGGGAAATTGGGGTCATAATTATCCTTAATAAAAGGTTAAGTGACCTGTCATGGACGTCGAGAAGGTTGTGTGCAATGGTGCTTTTAACAGCATCGCTGATCCTTCTATTTTTGAGCTTCTCTTGAGTTCAATTCATCCGCTCGCCTCAAAGAGCCATTTCATCTGCGGCGCTTCAAACACGGGAACTATTTATAACGAGAGCGTTCGAGCTCGTCCATCTCTCTGTGTGAAGTCACGGGCTATCGACAAAAATACATTTAGAGACCTACAGTAGTGCTGGGGACTTTAATCTGACTCTTTGTCGAGTTATTTCAAGTCCATCTCCAAACTTTTTGGCAGGAGGCTTGCGCTCTTTTGCGTGTTTGTGAACAATGGAAACTTCAAATGAAACTTTAAAATTAGCCTTCTTCAAGAGATCCGGAGAGGCTTGAGCAGAAATAGACGAGTGACAGCAGAGCGGTGACAAACGAGACGTCAGAACGCTTCACTCAGAGATTGAGATTTGTCCTCAGGAACCTGCGATCACGAGTCGAGCCGATGCCGAATCATCCTCGTGTGTCCTGGCTTTTGGAGCTTCCATTTTGCAGGATTTCCTGGGAATCGTGTGTGGAGCGATAGGCTATAACCTCGGCTTTACTGTGTGCTGCGTTATGACTGTGACTGCAATAAGATTTGTCAATATAGCGATATGATTGTGCGATTTAGGGCGCATGAGTTTCTATAAGAACTGACGAGTAACACGGAGTCGCCATAATTACTAATAAATAACCAACAACTATTTGGCAATTACAGCTCAATGGAAGTCATCAACCTGCGTTCAACAGGGTTCTTCCATCCATCCATCATCCATCCTTCCTTCCTTCCTTCCTTCCATCCAGATTAATGTATCCATCCATCCATTTTTCCATCCATCCATCATCCATTCATAGGGATAAATATATCCATCCATCCATCCATCAATCCATCTAATGTGTCCATCCTTCCTTCCTTCCATCCATCCGGATTAATGTATCATCCATCCATTTTTCCATCCATCCATCCATCCATTCATAGGGAGATAAATCCATCCATCCTTCCTTCCTTCCATCCATCCATTTTTCCATCCATTCATAGGGATAAATCCGTCCATCCATCCATCCATCAATCCATCCAATTAATGTGTCCATCCATCCATCCTTCCTTCCTTCCTTCCATCCGGATTAATGTATCATCCATCCATTTTTCCATCCATCCATCCATCCATTCATAAGGAGATGAATCCATCCATCCTTCCTTCCTTCCATCCATCCGGATTAATGTATCCATCCATCCATTTTCCATCCATCCATCCATTCATAGGGATAAATCCATCCTTCCAACCTTCCAACCTTCCATCCATCCATCCTTCCTTCCTTCCTTCCTTCCTTCCTTCCTTCCTTCCTTCCTTCCATCCATCCATCCATCCATCCATCCATCCATCCGGATTAATGTATCCATCCATCCATTTTCCATCCATCCATCCATTCATAGGGATAAATCCATCCATCCATCCATCCATCCTTCCAACCTTCCATCCATCCATCCATCCATCCTTCCTTCCTTCCTTCCTTCCATCCATCCGGATTAATGTATCCATCCATCCATTTTCCATCCATCCATCCATTCATAGGGATAAATCCATCCATCCATCCATCCATTCATCCATCAATCCTTCCAACCTTCCATCCATCCTTCTTTCCTTCCTTTCTTCCTTCCTTCCTTTCTTCCTTCCTTTCTTCCTTCCTTCCTTCCTTCCTTCCGGACTTCCGGATTAATGTATCCATCCATCCATTTTTCCATCCATCTAATTAATGTGTCCATCCATCCTTCCTTCTTTCCCTCCTTCCATCCAGATTAATGTATCCATCCATCCATTTTTCCATCCATCTATTCATAGGGATAAATCCGTCCATCAATCCATCCATCCATCCAATTAATGTGTCCATCCATCCAATCCCAGTATAGCGATATGGTCCAGCTCTCGGTGTGCGATTTAGAGCGCATGAGTTTTTTAAGAACTGACGAGTAACACGGAGTCGCCATAATTACCAACATACTAATGAGCACTAATTAAATAACGAACAACTATTTGGCAATTACAGCTCAATGGAAGTCATCAACCTGCCTTCAACAGGGTCACATGGGCTTCGGCTGTACAAATGTCACAGGTGGTTTATTCATACATACAGTATGTTGCTTTTATAATGCTGGCTTTTATGAGGGTCAGATTTGTTGTTAATGTTCTTTGGAGGTCGAATGGCCAAACAAACCACTTTCTATTTATAACCGACACAAAGAGGGAAGAATGATTCACCGGCACTAACTAAATCACCATCCCTAGAGTCAACAGTCACTGTAAAAGTTGAATAAATATTATTCTGTCGTTCGCAGGCCCTGAGGTCTGTAGTTATTATATACGGTCTCCACGCTCGAGTACGTCTGCTCTTTTGATGTATTAAAAAGCCGATAGTCTTCTGAACCAAACCTATGCTTTTCATTAGATGCTAACCTTGACCTTTCAATTTCCATAACATTTACAGTGTGACGTTTAATGCCCCGAGGCCGCGGCACACTTGACTCCAGAACATTTGATTTTAACAAGGAAAAATGGATTTGAACAGATCATTATAAATGAGTCTAAAATCAACTGTAACAAGGCAGAGAAAGGCTTAAGGGATTAGTCCGGTCTTAAAATGTGTTTCTGGTGCCAGTTTTTCCTCCTTAATTACTGTAGTCCGTCAAGTCGTGTATCTCTCGAACAAAGGCATGATACAGCAAACTTCGGCTCTTCTCCAATACGGTGTGTTTATCATTTGCCCGTTCATTGTTCAAACGCCATTTTTGTTATATTGTTCAATCCAATGTTTGAGCATCCACATTCGTTCATACACAAAGCAGCCCTTGTGAGCCCTTGAACCTGAATTTAACAAGCTAGACTGGTCTTTCCCTGTTAAACAAGACTTACAATGACTGCATATTAATCAGACTCTTGTTTTAGGTGGCTAATTAGAGCCCGAATCCAGACAGCTGTCCTGGCTGAATGATTAACGGCGGCGCGGGGTATTGTATTGTACAGTCCAGCTTATTTTAGTCAATATTGACTTTTTGGAGGCAAATTAGTGTGTTTTCGTTATGGGTTTGAGTAAAATGTTAAAATTTCAAAATGAACATTGTTTCTCTGAAAGCTTTTGTATCATTATTAACTAGCGCTCAATAGTTTGTGGTCACTACGAATAAAGAAACTTAAGAAATTAATGCTTTTACTCAGCAAGGATGCATTAAATTGATCAAAAGTGACAGTAAATTCATTTGTAATGTTACAAAAGCTTTTTTTCAACACTGATAATAATGTTTCTTGATCATCAAATCATCAGAGTGATTTCTGAAGGATCATGTGACACTGAAGACTGGAGTAATGATGCTGAAAATCACAGGAATAAATTACACTGCACTAGATATTCACATTTTATATTGAAATAATATTGCACAATATTACTGCTTTTATTTTGGATCAAGTAAATGCAGCCTTAGTGAGCAGAAGAGACTTCTTTATCACTTCTATATGTAAACACACACACACACACACACACACACACACACACACGCATACAAACAAACACACACACATGGATATACAGTACACACACACACACACACGTATATATATATATATATATATATATATATATATACTCACACATATACTGTATAGACACACACACACACACATATATAGATATGTATATATATTAGGGCTGTGCAAAAATTAATTGCGATTAATCGCATCCAAAATAAAAGTCTGTGTTTACATAATATATTTGTGTGTGCTGTATATAATTATTTTGTATATATAAATACACACACATGCATGCATATATTTAAGAAAATGTGTTATTCATATATAAAATATTTATATTTATATAATATAGATATTTTATTTATATATACTGTATATACACAGAATTTAAGCGCAAATAATTCTTAAATATATACATGCATGCATGGGTATTTATATATACAAAATAATTATATACAGCACACACAAATATATTATGTAAACACAGACTTTTATTTTGGATGCGATTAATTGCAATTAATTTTTGCACAGCCCTAATGTATATATATGTGTACTCACACAGATACTGTATATAGACACACACGCATACACAAATACTGACACACACATGCTGTATATAGACACCCATACTGTACACACACATGAATATACTGTAGACAAACACACACACACACACACCCACATACACGCACACACACATACATATATATATACAGTATATATATATATATATATATATATATATATATATATATATATATTTTTTTTTTCCTTGCAAAATAAAGGTAAAAATACATAATAAAGGTATAAAAATAATTTTCTGAGCATCTGCGTGACATGAATGATAGTTTTCATGGAGGAGTTTTGTTGCTATTATTATCTGTGCTTTTATTTAATCAGTCGGAATAGTTTTGTTCTCTCCAGAGAAAGGCCGGTGTTGACCCGGTCCAGCAGGCCAGAGGAGATGTGGAGTCCAGATCCCACAGCGCTGTGCTTTCCTTCATTAGATGGACAGATCTCGTTGCTGCAATGTCAAGCAAAGGCGAGCGATCAGGCCAAACGAGCCGATCAGATTCATGAGAGTCGAGCCTCCTGGTGAGAGGAGGAGCTGCTCAGGGCTTTGATAGTAATATTGTCGGGATTATATACGGCTGTCGTGCCCTTGAGCACAACACTTAACCTGCGGCTGCTCCGTGAATACACACGCTAAAGAATAGGTAATACCCCGGCACAAAATTAAAATGATCTGCGGAGCAAAGATGAGTTCCCGTGTTTCTTCTGCCGGTCTGTTCTTCTAAGAGTCTCTGAAACATTATCACTATAAAACGGGACGCCGCTACTAAGAGTACACTAGTGGATAATAATCATATAAAGAGACTCGTTTGGCTCCGTTTCAAAACATAGTGAGCTTAATTACGGTCTGCTCACTACATAGGCACCCTAACTGATACACTCTAAAAAATGCTGGGTTGTTTTAACCCAACTTTGGGTCAAATATGGACTAACCCAGTCGTTGGGTTAAATTTTTACATTACATTTTTAACCCAACATTTCGGGTTTGTCCATATTTGACCCAAAATTGGGTTAGAACAACCCAGCATTTTTTAGAGTGTATGAACCCTCATTAGTGACAGTCTTGTGGGCTCACCGGACATGTTGTTGGTCCACTAGACGGTAAGGGCACATGAAGTTCGCTGTTTGGGACAGAGCCGTGGAGTGCTATCACTGCAAACTTGTCTCACAATTGCTTTCAGTGGTTTAGAGTTAGTGTGGTGGTAATGCTATAAAAACTATATTCTAATGCAGTGTTTTGTTCTGATTATGTCAGTATTTATTATCTATCTTATCTTTTTTTTATTTTATGAATTGTTAATTTTTTATTATAGATTTATTACAAATTAATTTATATTTTATATTTTTGTATATTTTATATTTTATACATATATATATATATATATATTTAATTTCATTTATTTATTTATTTCAACAGGGACAATGTGCAAAAAACATTAATTAAAGATGCTTTGCACCAGATTTAGCTTAAGCTAGTTTCCATCTGCAGTCCCTGAGCAGGTGAATTACAATACAAAATATACAATATAAAATGTATATATATATATATATATATATATATATATATATATATATATATAAAATTTTATAATATAAAATTTTATAATTTTATATATAAAATTATATATATATAATTATATGATATGTATATATAAAGTAAATTAATTATATTACATATAATTTTTATATACGTATTATATTAATATATTACTATTCAAATTATATAATATAATGAGCTGTCAAGTCTTTGTTTACATAATATATGTGTGTATAAATATTATTATTATATATATATATATTATATGTCTCTGTGTGTGTGTACTAAACAGTGTATACACACACACACACACACACACACACACACACACACACACATTTGTACATTTATATATATATGTGTGTGTATGTATATATTCACTGACATGTACACACACACATGCAGAAGCACACACATATGTTATACTGTATATATATATATATATACACATATGTAAATAAAGACTTTTATGTTAGAAACAATTACTCGCGATTAATAGATAAGACAAAACAGAATAGAATAGAAAGGGAGAACAATATAGAGAGCCAACAAGCACTGATAAAACAGTATAACTGTAAAAATAAAAAAAATAATAATTTGAAGAATAAATATGATATAATATATTTTTCTTATTTTTTTCTAGTGTAAAAGTGTGTTTTCATGAAGAACCCTTGAATGAGAAGTGCACTTGATAGCAGCTCTCGCTCACTAACGTCATAAAGCTGTTTTTTTGCCTCCAGTTTTTTATATTTTTACAATGTCTTTCCTTCTTGTCTGGATTTTATGTCTCTCAGAATAGCATTTGCCTCGAGTAAAACGTGAAATGTGTTGGTTAACTGCCTGCTCCCCATCACACATATACAGCTGACCATAACTCTGAAGTCCAGTGTTTTGTAAAACCATAAACTCTCCTCAGAAACAGTCAAATATTCATGGAGAAAGTGCAGCGAGGTCAATGAATGTTGGATCAGTGTGTGTCCCCCGGTGCGCGATCGCTGATGTATTGCTGGATTAACACACTCTTCATTCCTCTGTTGAGTCCAGGTGACCAGACATGCAGACCTGACCATTATATTGTGCAGATCCTGCCATCCAAACTCTATACACTGGATTTGCAATTTTAATTGGAATTGCAAAAAAAAAAAAAAAAAAAAAAAAAAAACCATTTCCCTGATCAGAAGCTGGCATGTCATGCCGAGGGGTCAAAGGTCAGTCGCCATAACTAATCATCTGTGCCAATAAAAAAAAAAATAATCTGTATTGACAACTATTCAAAATTAGCAGTGTGTTCTGATATTTTTTTCCCGAAGCAACATAATTACGTATAATATATTATTATAGGCTATTAAAATAATTTTTAATTTAATAAAATCATCTACATATCTTACATACATTTTATCAGTGTTTTTTCCCCCCTATAATAAGGTATTCGTTTTAAGTACATGTAAAAAATGTGAATTTAAAACATTTAAACAAATGTAATATCACTCACTTTATTCATGTATTTACTGTACATTTGTGCAGTGTTTGGGGGTTTTAAGGTATTTAAAATTTATATAAATAAATTTAAAAAATATCTTTGGCTTTTATGTATTTTTTAAAGTATGGCTCTTTTTATTACATATATATATATATATATATATATATATATATATATATATATGTACAATATATATTTGTATTTATTTTGTATATACAGTATTTTGTATAGCACTTTTAAAAGTCAATTCTCAGAGCACTTTACATAAATAGAATTTAAAAAGAAAATTAAAAGGCATGATAAACACAATACAAAACAAAGTATTTTAAACAATTTTACAACCCTAAAAACAATGTAAAATTAAAAAAAAAATGTAGATTTTGGTAGATTTATTCATTCTCATACATGACTTGTTTTAGTTATCCGCTTGCAGCAGATTATTATTAATAGGTATTCCGTACACATTGTGTTATTTATTAAATGTATGATGCTGTTATGTGTTTCTGTTTACGCCAAATTCTGCCTCTACCATCTGAATATCTCATCAGAAATCCAGACTCATCAGACCAGGCGACGTTTTTACAGTCTTCAACCGTCCAACTTTGGTGAGCTCTTGCAAATCATCGCCTCTTTGTCCTATTTGTAGTGGAGATGAGTGGTACCCGGTGGGGTCATACTGGACGTTTTTCCCTTTCCACTCCATTCTTTGTAAACCCTAGAAATGGTTGTGTGTGAAAATCCCAGTAACCGAGCAGATTGTGAAATACTCAGACACCAACAACCATTGCTTAAATCCCATTTCTTTCCCATTCTGACATTCAGTTTGGAGTTCAGGAGATTGTCTCGACCAGGACCACACCCCTAAATGCATTGAAGAAACTGCCATGTGATTGGCTGATTAGATAATTGAACAGGTGTCCCTAATAATCCTTTGGGGGAGTGTATTGTATTGTAACCTTGAATTGAAGAGCGGCGAGATCAGTGTGGTGGAAATGAACGGCGCACCTCGACGGTTAACAGAATAAATTGGAAGGACTGTAAGAGGGATTCAGAGAGCGTTGCGGATCAGACGGGGAGAGAGGCGAGTTATTAAATTGTCCGGCAGAACCAGACCTCGCAAAGTGCATCTCTAATGAGTTCCTCATCTTTAACCAAACCTTCAGATGAAGCCCATTGTTACCAACCTCTCTCTCTCTCTCTCTCTTAATCTGTGTTAATGAAGCCCAAATCAAAGGCTGAAATGTCCAATAGTGCGCGCCTGACCTCAGTGGTGTTCAAAACTGTATTACAGATGACAGACTCGTGTGTGTGTGTGTGTGTGTGTGGTGTTCTCTCAGTGTGTCGCCCACAGGGCTTGTGTTCAGGATGCAGTGAATGATGCAAACACTTGCATGACTTCTGTGTGGGCATGTGCTTTAATGCAGCGTTTTGACAAACTTATTTATTTTTATTTTTTGCTCATTCATTTGGGTAATGCAATGGGTTACAAAATTGTGATACTCATTATAAAATCATCTTGTTGAAAATAACATGTGCATTTACTTTTGAGCTACATGTTCTCATTACTCTCTCTCTCTCTCTCTCTCTCTCTCTCTCTCTCTCTCTGTTCCCTCCAGAATCGAGGGGTTTTGCTTAGATTGCAGTTCTTTTTCTCATCAAAAGTGATATTTTTTGCTATGGACTAGTGTTTACAGACATGTTTGCATGCTACTGTACAGTATGTAGGCCGTACTAGGAAAATGCATTGGCAAAATATGCATTTTTATTTCTTTATATATTTTTTACCACACTAAAATTTTATTTGGACTCATGCTGTGGATTTTATATATATATATATATATATATATACGTATATATATATATATATATATATATATATATATATATATATATATATATATATATATATATATATATATATATATATATATATTTATATATATATATTACATTACATTACATTGTTATATTATTTTAAAAAAATTATAAAATTAGAAATTATATTTTATATTTATAGAAATTATATATTATATTAATAATATAAATTAGAAATAATATAAATTAGAAAATGTATATTATACTATGCTATATTATATTATTTTTTAAATGTATTACATGTTTCTATTTAATGCCTTTTTAACAGAATGCACTAGATATATATTTTCCCTGTCCTTGATATTATATTATATTATTAAATTATAAAATATTATTTTTTAAATATGTAAAAAATGCAATTAAAATATATATATTATTTTATAATATATTATATTATTATTTAAAATATATTCAATTTTTCTATTTAATACCTTTTTAACAGCATGCACTAGATTTATACTTTTGCCTGTCTGTTACATATTACTAATTTTATATTATAATGTATGAAATTCTTTACTTTAATGAAGGCTCCCTGTTGTCAGACTGAGACTCTCTCCGTCCAGAATCGAGGTGTTTTGCTGTTTTTTCTCTGTTGCCCACAGTCATGTTTGCAATGCAATCGTATATCGGCCGTTCCATGAAAATTGCATTGGTGAAGTTCACAGTGCGCTCCTCGATCTCCAGGGCAGAGCAAATCCAGCAAACCCCAGACTCACAAATAACAACTATAACCCGATTCTGTTCAAATGCCCGGATTTATTTGTTTTTACCCACAGTATTTTGGCATTTCTAAAACATAAATCTCAGGGTGAGCCGAACGAAGTGTTTGTCCCGCTGTGCACTTTAATTTCCATCATTTATTATGATATTTTTGTCATAAATGCCATTTTTCTAAATCTCATTTTTCATAATCATTTGTTAACAAACAAGTATTCATTACTTCAATGAGCTCATTGTTTCTGCCTTAAATTATTACATGCATTTTTAAGTTATGCATTTTTACCTCTGATATCAGATCACACATTATATGTAGACTTATATGTACGATGTGTGTTGTGAAAAGCGCTACACAAGTAAATGTGAATTGTACTGAATCATGCTCATGCACTAAAGTTTTCGATTAGAAAATGCATGCACCGTGCACGTTTAACAAGCGATGCATTGAAAAACTGTTCAACCTCAACACTTCTTGTTTTTCTATTTTCAGTTGTATTGATATGAGAGAGATATTTCAGACCAGATCAATGGATAAATGGGTTGCTGTAGAAGTAAAGCAGTGCGCTCTGCATTCAGGAGTGTGTGTATTCGTATCACACAGCGGGTGTTATTGCAGTGGTGCGGTTGCAGTGTGTGGGCTAATCCTCGGCTGGAGTGTGTGAGACGTGCACAGCTTTCCCTCTAGCAGAGTCGAGAGAGAAATGCTTGTCTTGGTTTTCTCGGTTGATTTAAAGTGACTGTAACTCAAAAGATGTTTCTCACCTATTGGCAGCTCCAGAGTAAAAAGCGTCTGGTGTTCTCATGTCATGCAATATGCATCAACGATGGCTCTGGATAGGGCCTTATTGCTTGTGCTTTTTACAAGCGTTTCTCTAATAGCATGTGCAGGACAACACCTCGGGAATTGATGCTTTATGTCCAAAGAACACTTTCTGGAAATCGAACAACTTTCTGCGGTTATGGAGTTTACATTGCTCCAATAATGCTTTATAATATAATACTTTCTTTTATATTTCTTTATATACTCCTAAAACGTCAAATATTGAAGCATGGTCAAAGGTGACGCCTTGGGGTGAGAATGCGTTGTCAGAGAACGAACACGTCTCAATATTCCTCATTATAATAATTAATGCGCAGAATAAAGGGGCGGGGCCTGGGTGAGTTAGTTAGTAGTGTGTTAAACTGGGGGTTATGGAAAGAGGCGGGATTTCCCAAAATCGACCAATCACAACGCACTGATCCAGCCGACCAATCAGAGCACAGTGTGCTTTTCAGAAGGAGGGGCTTCATAGAGACAGGAAGTAAACAGAGCGTTACTGACAGACTGGGAAGAGAGGAGTCGCAACAATGGAGGATATGAGGAGAATAATGCATGCAAACCTGTTCTAGAAGAGCCTGAACACTAAATCAAAGACTTTGATAAAAAGTATGTTTTATTTAATCCTGTTTTTTTTTTTTTAAGATAACATATGAAGAGTTCAGACGCAAAAGCCTCTAAATGCCATTTGAAATTTTCTTCTTTAATGATGATTTTTATCAAACTTGTATATTTAAGTTCAGTAATGTCACTTAAATAACAATTAATAGGTAATTATCATTGCCATTTAAGTGAAATCACTGAACTTAAATATACAAGCTTGATAAAAAAAATGATCATTCTAGAAGAAAATTTCAAATGGCACTTAGAGGCTTTTGCATCTGAACTCTTCATATACACTTTCAAGCTGTCATGTTGATAAGCAATGGTAAAGTCAGTGTGATTTGGTGATGGGAATTACAACAAAATGCAGTTTTACACAAAAACATTTACAAAGTTTATATTCCCACTTCACTGAAACTCCCGCTGCATAATTTGCAGAATAACCTTTTAGATATTAGTTTTAAATTTGATCGTGTATCTTCGCTGATTACGTCGTAATGCTAGATTAATCGAGTGGTTAATTCCCCTCATGAGTGTTTTTGCTGAAATCTCAAATAAAATGAAAACCTCATAGTTTTGATGTCTTGTCAAGCCAAAGCTTTAATATTCTCGGCGCACCGAATCTGCCGAGGAGAAGATGAATCATTCGCAGTGAATATTCTCACACATCTTTAGAAAACTTAAAATGAATTTGTTGTTGTTGACCTTTTTAAAGCCTGTGTGGCCGTAACTGACTGCTGTATTGAACATTAGTTGTGGTTGAATATTAAACCGCATCACATGTTGATGGTTTAGTGTGACTGATGTCAAGTAAAGGATGTTTTGTGTGTACTGTTCCTTTAAGAGGATGTTCTGGGATCTGTCATTAATTCAGCACCACAGACAGCTCTTGACTGACCTGTGTGTGTGTGTGTGTGTGTGTGTGTGTGTGTGTGTGTGTGTGTGCGTGCGTGCGTGCGTGTTTGTGAGTGAGTGAGTGAGTGAGTGAGTGTGTGTGTGTGTGTGTGTGTGTGTGTGTGTTGAGTATTAGTTTTATTAGAGAGAGGTTAAGAGAGAAGTTGGCTCTCTCTCTCTCTCTCTCTCTCTCTCTCTCTCTCTCTCTCTCTCTCTCTCTCTCTCTCTCTCTCTCTCTCTCTCTCTCTCTCTCTCTCTCTCTCTCTCTCTCTCTCTCTCTCTCTCTCTCTCTCTCTCTCTCTCTCTCTCTCTCTCTCTGTGTGTGTGTGGAACAGAAGTGGTCCTAACCTACAGATGGCGGAAGACTCCCTCTAACATCCCACCGTTGATTAAATGTACCTTAGGGGGGGCTAAACATAGATAAATTGGACACTCTCCCACTTTTAATGAAGTGCTGGAATGGACTGATTATGATAATGCAAAACATAAACCGATGCATCGGCTTCAGTAGATGCAGTGCAAATGCGTTAATGCATAAAAGTGCAAGTTTATGCTAAACTAAAGCGTGTTGTGCATTGCATGCAGTGTTTAATGACAAAGCACTTTTTTTGAATGCATGCATAAGTGCATTTATTAGAATTATGCGTTTTACACTTTATTCAAAGGTGTCCGTTCTACTGTGTAATTATAGGGTTAGTTGCATGTAATCACTATAGTAACTGCATGTAACATGTTTAACAAGGACTCTAAAATAAAGTGTTTCTGGCATTGCTTTTGCGTTGTGAACATTTTAAATAGCCTAGTAATGTGTCCAAAAGCTACGTGCAAAATTACATTTCAGGCACGTATAGGCTAGTGACCGTGCTGTTTCTCTTTGTCTATTAGGTGCTTTTGTTCAGAACAGTTGTAATAGTATTGGCAACTACTTGTAAATGCAATTCAAAACGTTATAATCCGGATTGAGTGTGTCGTTCGATGGCAGTTCTCCGAGTGCATGCATGTTTTTACTAATTACATTTAAAAACGGAAACATGTAAAGCGTGCAGTTGGCAATCCGTTTCATGTTATCCTGCATGTGATCAATGACGATGCCCCGATGTCGCCGACTGCATGCATTCACTTTTTCAAGCGTTCAGACGAAGGTTGATGCGACTCTGCATCGTTTAAACAGTAACGCGTGCGCGCGCGGCGACTCGTTGTGAAATGCCGCGTGCATGAGAAGCGAATGCATGCGTTCATTAGAGATGCACTGAAAGCGGCATGCGCTGTGTGTAAGTGAGCACTGACTGAGGAGACTCGTATGAGGAGTACAGAGAATACTTTGTGCCCCTGTTGGCGAGATGGTTGAGTCCTCGTCAAGGTTCTGCTGCTGTTGGTCTCCTCATACATCCAGCGCTGACTGACTCCAGATCAGTCTATCTCTCTCTCCAGCGCGAGGAATGCCCGTTTCTGCCGGACACCTGACAGTATGAGAGCAGATGATGATGATGGATGCCGAGGATTTTTAGTGCTTTCGAATAGAGGATTTATCAGATGCGCTCGCGCCTCCACGATGACGATTAAAACTGGATTTATCATTGGGAATATAGTGTTGTGCTGTGTGCTGTCGTGTGCTCAGGGTAAGTGCTGCTGGTCAGGATCTGCAGGTGTTTCTGGATCAGATCAGGAAAAACGCAAAACCAGAGTTTACAGAGCCTCAGTTCCATATCTGTGCAATGCTGAGCACACCTGCATCCATATGCGTTCATATGCGTTCTCGAGTCGAGTGCATCACCACTGACACTGATGGGGATAAAGCGCGTGCATTTGTGCATTTGTTCTCGTTTTGTCCCGGTTCTCAACTGTGTTCTCATTTCATTCTCAGTTCTCATCAAAATCTAGAAGTGAACAAAAGTCTATCTATCTATCTATCTATCTATCTATCTATCTATCTATCTATCTATCTATCTATCTATCTATCTATCTATCTATCTATCTATCTATCTATCTATCTATCTATCTATCTATCTATCTATCTATCTATCTATCTATCTATCTAAATTCGTACATTCTCTCTCTCTCTCGATATTAATGCATCATGTTGCATTTTTGTATTTTGGAGTGACTAATTGTAAACGTAACATACATTACATTTAAAGATAAAACATGTGATTTTAATGTATTGTAAGTTTCTCCTAAGGATTTTTGCCTATTCAACAGTATAGATTTACAGTAAAAATTGCCTCCATTTATGTTTAAAGGGGCATTTCCACAATTCCCTCCATGCATGTGAATCATCACATTTGTTCATAATTTATTTAAAAACTTTTTTTTTTTCTTCCTAAATTTCTTATCAGGGCATTTTATATTGCACATGGCCTTCCACATGTATTATTATTGTCATCAGTAAATTTTACAGTATTGCTCAAATAAGTTCATATCATAAAACTGAATGACGCAAGGACCTGTAAAATATACCATGGCATGCCAGCCTTGTAATACTCTTGTCACATCATATATTGTATTTAATCATATGGAGGATTTTAGTGAGAGTTGGGTAAATCTGCGATTTAGAGATGGATTGAGTTCCTGTAACATTAGCAGTTGCCCCTTAAAATGCTCCATTTGACGAAGCATTTATTTCTATTTCTCCAGTTACTCTGACAGCTCATTTTCTCCGGTTTCTCTTCTCATACTGTATGAAAGAACTGGTCTTATTAATCTTGTTAATGAAGTGCACAGTTCAGGATTCCTGCAGGGCTTTGCTTTAATGAAAAGCACAGGTTGCACGGGTCTTGTAGAACAGGACAGCAGGCGTGATTGATGCTCTTCATATGTTGTTTATGCATTAGTTTTATAACTGGCAGACCAAACCTCACAGAGAGACTGCCCGTCTGTAAAACTATAGTGACATCATGAGATCCTGGATGTCAAATAATAAACTGCATTTTGATAGATGTGTTTGTTTAGATTGCACAGTATGCAATCCTTCTTTAATTAACACCAGTCTCGTTTGACGTGAGTAAAACATCCCCCATGCACGCTGCTGTTTAAAACCATTTCTACTTCCAACAAACTCGAGTGTTTAGTGACTCAGTCTAATGGAAATCTAATGGAAACCATAGAATGAAGTTGTGCTGCCGCAGCACGACATCAACATTAGCCTCCCTCGTATCAGGCTTTCGTGTGCTAAACAACAACAGCAGATCATTGTGCATGCGAAGTTATGTAGGTAAATGTCATTCAGGGCAGGGATTGAAATGCCGTCGCATGATTACTGTAGTTCAGCTCTAAGATCCGCGCGATTCATCATAATGTCACATTGGTAAATAATGGAGCTCTTTTCATGAATGCAAATATTCAGTGGCTTTCTTCTATCCACAGTGTTTCGACACGAGGCCGCGGGAGTTGCAGTCGCGGCTTTGAAGTTATTTCTCATATAATGTCCTTGGCCAAACAACAGCGCTGCCTTCCTTCAAGGCTCTCTTGATGCATTTTTAATAAGAGGCGCTTAGAAAATTGGGCTGTGTGTGTTGAATCGGGAGGCCAATCAAATAACTTTTCATCTCATTTGATATTATTGATCTGGTCCCACTCGATCGGGTTGTGGGCTGGTAATTTGAACAGTTTGAGATTGAGTCTCTACATGTGGCTTTCATTTGCTCGACTGGAGGATGACCTTGATCTCTGGTTTTTGGGTTTAGTTCATGCATTATTTAATATTTACTCACCCTCATGTTGTTACAAACCCCGTTTGCTGTTTATTTTTTTAATAATCTTTAGGGAGATCTTTTCCAGAACCCCTACAACTAAAACAAAACCCACGATAAGCCTCACAAATCTCATTCAGATTGGTTTCAAAAATGTCTGGCGTCATGGTTTGACATGCTGAAAGGAGAATGAAATTTGTGCATGCATGTGAAGATTGTCTCTG
Organism: Pimephales promelas; assembly: GCF_988280905.1. Taxonomy (NCBI): domain Eukaryota; kingdom Metazoa; phylum Chordata; class Actinopteri; order Cypriniformes; family Leuciscidae; genus Pimephales; species Pimephales promelas. The sequence continues at coordinate 35,919,472 of NC_142780.1, forward strand.
CAATACTCAACACTATCTCACGACCAATTCGTACGAATTCGACGCATGATTAAAAAGTGTCTATTTCGTACTAATTTTTACGATTTGTCTAAACCCACGTGATGGTTAGGTTTAGGGGCGGGGTAAGGGGTAGGTCATTCGTACGAATTCATACGAATTCGTAAAATATGTACGATTTAGAAAAATCGTATTAATTCGTACGAGTGAGGTCGTATGAATTGTTATGTCTCAAAGCTACACTGTGAAACTATGTTTTTAAAGTGCTCCTATGTTTTTAAGTCTCAATACAGTAGTTGGACAACCAGACTTGACACTTACCGCAAATCCACCGCGGCAAAAATAAACCAGCCGTATTTCAAAGTCGTTCGCGAAATGACCACCAGGCGGCGCAAAGGGACATTTAGCGAAAGCAAAACGTAATTATTTAAATGTAGCCTACATTTTAAATAGAATATAGCAAACTTTTATAGCAGAACATTTTATGAATCAAAAGTTAAAATAGGCCTATCTCGCAGTGAAAATAAATTGGGCGATTTCAATGACGCTGTTGAGGAATGCGAAGATTGAAGAGCGCTTCTCTGACTGCTGAACAAATGAACTTCTGGGCATTTCTCAGCGAGAAAAGTTGTGGTCGAGTGGTAGAACTTAGGTTTCAATCATTTTGATGACACTGTTTCAAATCCCGAATAAACATGGTATTTATAAAATTACCAATTCCATTTTACACTAAGTAAAGGAACAAATCTCATCCAACAGACTGACTGAATTTACATCTTCAAAAGCAGTTATGTTTAAAAAAATAGAAAATAAAACTTAATGGGGTTCCATGTAGAATTTTTTTTTTTTTTTAAACATAACGTTAACCAAGCAAAGCAAGGTGCGATTTGCCTTTGGGGGATTTCCCCTTCCACAGTAATCAATGTATAAATAGCCTAAATAGACAATATCATATATATATATATATATATATATATATTAAATATGATTAAATAAAATTAAACGAATAAATAGGCCTAATATAACTAAAATGATATAGCCTAAACAAAAACGAAATGTAAAAAAATATATATACATAAATGTTTAAAAAGTAATGAATTATTAGGGCCAGATTTTGATAAGCCTAACTGAACTTTTGCGCAGCGCACACTATTAAAATTTAAATTGGCTTAGGCCTATATCAACACAAAAAAGATGTAAAATTAAACGAATCAATTTATAATCATATAAATAAAAATTTGGCTATATAGGCCTACATCAAAGTGTTAAATTAAAAAAGTAAATTAACTATTAGGCCACCAGACTTATAACAGAACTTTTGTGCAGAGAGCACGTGGATAACAATTTAAATTGGCTCAAACTTAAAAAAAAGAATTGCTTTCCTTATCTAGCTTTCCTTATCTCCTTATCTGGTGTAGGTTTAGGGGGGAGGGGGTGGGGAGTTCGCCCGTATTATACACCAAAAAAGTGCACGCGAAAAACGCGTACCATATACATGCAAAAACTGCTTTTGGGTATAAATACCACGAGAAATGACATTCGTGTTATAGAGCTGGGAACTCCCGCCCCTTCAGCTAGCCCCGCTGGACCACTAGGTTGAAAAATCGTCAATGCAAGTGAATGAGAGAAAATTATTATTTTCTAATCCCTTTTGAATTTTGCAATGAATGTAACACATGTTGTCTGTGAATTTTTTATATAATGTTTCGTGTAAATAATGCTACAATTTAACGGGTAGAATTTTCATACGGTTAGACTTTGTGTGAGAGCACTTTGTGGACTACAACTCTTTCGACGTGTTTGATAGCCTATACATCACCCCCACTAGCACACGGATCCCGCTAAACATGCCTGTGTCTTTGGTGCACTTCACCGCCTTTTTTCAGGGAGAGGACAAACTAGTTGAGGTGGTGAAAACCGTGAGTTGTGGAGGGAAAATGTGTTATATGTGGCGACGTCACATATGCGACGTGTAGTCTTTCTGGTTATGTCTATTCCACAACTGCTAGCCAAAGAATCACACAATAGCTGTCAAACTCGTTACATGAGAAATTATATAAAAAATTCACAGACAACATATGTTACATTCATGGCACAATTCAAACAGGATCAGAAAATAATTATTTTCTCTCATTCACTTGCATTGACGCTTTTTCAATCTAGAGGTCCACTCTGAGTTTTACGGGTGGGCGGGACTTACCAGCTCCCTGCCCTTCCGGTCGACCACCATGGGACCTTATTTCGGAAAAATATTGAATGGTAGTCAATGGCGAGAGACAACAAATATTTTGATCTCGTTTGAATTGTGCCCTGAATTACACATATGATGTTTGTCAATTTAAAACATACATTTTAAAGTAAAGAAAGTTGCAGTTTGATGTAAAACCGTTGAGGTATAAGACTGTGAAAATACGTAATTACAAAGACTACAAACCCCAAAGGCGCACATTTTCTCTCAATGAATGAAGCTAACTTTACTGAGGCTAACGTCTGTCATTGTTTCTACAGTCTTACGTTATAATCGTAACGTTACGCCGTCATACCCGAGTGTTTTATACCAGACTGCACACACACGAGCAGCGGATCTCGTTTCGCTTCCTGGGAGATGTAGTTCACAGAGCGATTTTCACATAAAACTAAATGTTACTCTTTTGTTGAATGACTAACTGCGACGTTTTTGACTTTCAGAATTATCTTTTAAATCGACAAACATCATATGTGTAATCGAGGGCACAGTTCAGACGGAATAAAAAGATAAGTTGTCTCTCGCCATTGACTACCATTCATATTTTTTCCGAAATAAGGTCCCATGAGCCGGAAGCGGAGGGGCGGGCTAGATACGAACTTTCTTGTCGGAGATAGCGCGGACACGCATTTAAAACACACCGCGATCGGGCATATCGGAGAATAACGCGGACACGCATTTAAGATTTAAGATATGTTGCTTTTGTGTCGTTTTTGAAGCTTGACAGTCATATGAACAATAACAGCAAGAGCACAGTTCTCACATTTCTATTGTTTTAAATGCTTCAACATCAAGCCTCGTAATCAGAGCTTTTCTGTCGAGAGCTCGTCGAATAGCAAAGGAAAACCCCGAAGATTTCTGCTTTATCCAGTGATGGACGGTGGAGGTCCGAGGACGTGATCCGTAGCGCTCATCGATGCTTTAATTACACACTCAGATGCAAACGAGAGCACAAGCTCGAGATGCGGCAGTATTTCAGGAGTCCATTATGTAGTTACTGTAAAAAACAAGCTTTCTCATCCGTCGCAAGAAGTGAAAGTGTAGAGCTATAAATGGATGTCAATAACATTATTTCTATTTGGTTTAGAAGGAGTTTAATGAGAAGTATTTGATTTCAGGCTTCAGAGTTATTCTACTGATTTTCTTTTTTATACCAGTTTTGTGGGCAGCAAGGGCACATTAAATTGATCGAAAGTGACAGTAAAGACTTTTATAATGTTACAAAAGATTCTATTTCAAATAAATGCTGTTCTTTTAAACTTTATATTCATCAATAAATCCTGAAACTAAAATGTAATACAGTTTCCACACAAACATAAAGCAGCAATTTAATAAGCCTTGTTAATGCTAGCTAATAAAAATACAATTTATTGTTTGTTAGTTCTCAGTGCATTAACTAATGTTTATAAATGCAATGATTTTAACGTATTAGTAAATGTTGAAATTAATTAATGCTGTAGAGTTACTAAGGCCTATGTTAATAATGAACCTTATTGTAAAGTGTTACCAATCTTTATTTGTTTATGTCTGTTTGGACACAATGGCATAGATTTATGCATAAAGTTTGGTGAAACTCCAAAAATATGGTGCAAAAGTTCATTTATTTCAATAATTCAACTTAAAGGGTGAAGCTAATATTTCAAGCCTTTATTGTTATAATGTTGATGATTATGGATTACAGATATGAAAACCCCAAATTCAAAATTAAAATATTGTGAAAAGGTTTTCTATTTCTCTGAGTGAAAATAGTGGAGAAATGAATCGAATCATTCAAGCAGACGGCACTTTAATTGACATTGTGATCCATCATCAACCTCTCGTCCTCATCAGAGATAATTGACTTGAAATGTTGCTCGGACGTCAGATTTGTCTTGTCTATCCGGCCGACTTTAATATGCGCTTCAAATATCATCTTTCATTCAACTAATGAGTGTATTAGGCAGTCTGTTCATCTACTACTGCGATTTAACCACTATTTTTTCTTCAAATAAGTTATTTAAATAATTAGTTGTTAAACGTGCAAACTCGTCATCTTTTGGTGAAATTCCCTGTCCTGTTGTTGAATTTGCCTGTTCATTTTTTCAGGCTGTCTGATGTTATATAACATATACCAGTCAAAAGTTTTGGATCGGTAAGATTTTTGAATTAAAAATAAAATAAAATTAAAAAAATGGTAATATTGTGAAATATTATTCTAATGTAAAATATCTGTTTTCTATGTGAATATACAGTAAAGTGTAATTTATTCCTGTGATTTTCAGCATCATTACTCCAGTCTTCAGTGTCACATGATCCTTCAGAAATCACTCTAAATATGAGGATCTGATGATCAAGAAACAGTTATGATTAATATCAGTGTTGTACATTTTTATTTCAGGATTCTTTGATGAATATAAAGTTCAAAAGAACAGAATTGATCTGAAATGGAAAGCTTTTGTAACATTAACGTTAGGGGTCAGTGAGATCTTTTATTTTATTTTTTTAAGGGGAAATAAATAAAATAAATTTATGGAAGCTTGGTTCCGCCACTATAATAAAAAATAAATAAATTATTGCGACTTTTTATCTCACAATTGCGAGATATGAAGTCAGAATTGTGAGAAATGAAGACAGAATTAAGACTTTATATCTCACAACTCTGACTTTATATATCGCAATTCTGACTTTATATCTCGCAATTCTGACTTTATATCACAATTCTGACTTTATATATCGCAATTCTGACTTTATATCACAATTCTTTCTGACTTTATATCGCAATTCTGACTTTATATATCACAATTCTGACTTTATATCACAATTCTGACTTTATATCACAATTCTGACTTTATATCGCAATTCTTTCTGACTTTATATCGCAATTTTGACTTTATATATCGCTATTCTGATATTATATCGCAATTCTGACTTTATATCACAATTCTGACTTTATATCACGCAATTCTGACTTGATATCAAACAATTCTGACTTTATATCACACAGTTCTGACTTTATAATGCGCAATTGTGACTTTATATCTCACAATTCTGACTATATCTCACAATTCGGAAAAAAAAAAGAATTGTGAGATAAAGTCGCAATAACCTTTCTTATTTTTCATTGTGTGGCGGAAAGAAGCTTCCATAGAAATCAATACTTTTATTCATCAAGGATGAATTAAATTGATGAAAAGTTACAGTAAAAACATTTATAATGTTACAAAATTTTAAATTTTTAAATTACAAAAATTTTTGTTACAAAAATGCTGTTGAAATTTCTATTCATCAAAGAATCCTGAAATAAAAATGTAAATAATAACTGTTCTTTTCAACACTGATAATAATAATCATAAATATTTGATCATCATATCATCATATTAGAGTGATTTTCTGCTGAAAATTCAGATTACACTTAGAAAACAGTTACGTTAAATCGTCATAATATTAAACGATATTACTGTTTTTTGTATTTTCAATCAAATAAATGCAGCCTTGGTGACCAGAACAGCCTTCAATTAAAAACATAATAATTTGTAAAAAACATTTTTTTACAGATCCAAAACTATTGAACGGCAGAGTACAAAATCATTTATTAAGTTGGCATTTTTTTTGATTCAAAAACCTGTGCCGTAAAGATGTTTAAATCTGGAGTTTGCAGGTGTTTTATCATCCACTAGGACTAGGTGAAAATCATGCTTAGAAAAGTATGAATACATGGCCTGATTTCAGGATATTAATTTTGTAACCTAAACCATGTGTGGCAAATGTTAGAACAAATCCCTAGACCTAAGCATGAGTGACGGTAGTGATGTTGTCTCTCTCGTCTCCTACCTGCTCTTCTCTTCACATTTATCTTCTGACGTGCGTTTCTCAGAAGACTCCACAGTCTTTTGTTTTAAGCTCTGAAAGTCTCGCTCGGATGCACAAGCTCTCGGTTATCAGGCGTGATTGACAAACGCACTTAAGTTCATTACACAAACCCTGTGAAGCACTGTAAAACACTGGTCTTGGAAAGCAGGCGTTCCCACACACTGAATAACAGATGGCAGACCTGGGCCATCGTAATTATCATTCACTGGTTTATTAACCCGATCTGGGCCGGCAGGATCGTGGAAAGAGAGGAGCTTCTGGTAATTGACACTGATGATGTTTGATTAGTTGCTTTAACTCTCCTCCGAAGTCCCGTCGGGTTTGCAGTGTAATGATAATATCCGCATTGTTTGTGTTCCCTTCAATAATTCAGGCGTTTTTGATTCACATCACATCATCTGTTCATGTCCAGCGATTGCTTTCTGTCAGAAGGGATTACCTCTGATCACTGGCTTAGTGCTTTCTTCTCGTCTAAGTGAACTTAATCCACTTTTATTGCCTCTTTGAATATTTCCTCAAAGTGTCTCAGACTTGGGAGATCTTTGTCAGTTAGACATGGGAGAATTATAATCCTTAAAAATGGAGCTTGTATTAATATCTTCTGCGATACAATAAAATTTGTTAAAGTGCCCCATTGTGCTTTTTCAAACGTTATTTTCCATGCCGCGTGTGAATGTAAAAGATCAAAGTGCACGACTAATAAAGTTATCGTCTTCTAAAAGAAGTAAGCAATTCCAGTCTCACTTTCTGTTACAATGTAACTCATTTGCATAATGCCAGCCTGTGGTTTTGATTGGCTGAACAGCGTCTCTTAGCTCCGCCCTCTAACGCTGTAGTGTGAAGAGTTCGGCTCGTGTTGTTCGTGTCGAGGAGACGCTGTTTTCTGAGATTAACACGGTAAAACACACTTTATATCACTGAGGGAACGAACATTTAGCTTCCGACAGTCGACCAATCACTTCAGACTGGCCAATCAGAGCAGAGCAGCTCTCAGAGAGGCGGAGTTTAGAGAGACTGAATCTTCAAACGAACCGTTTCAGACTCTTGATCACTGTATGTTTGAGAAGATGAACATGTTTTTTAAACTTGGATGCATTTAAACTTGTTGTAGGAGACTCAAAAACATTAGGATCTTTAAGAAAGCCATACAGGTTTGGTGTAAAGTCTAGTTGATAGAGGTGAAGTTCGCTATGGTTATCGCTAATGTATCGTAAAGCATCACATATCATCCAAATGCATTTTTGACTGCAGCATTCACCTCCTAAAACAAACATCACCTTAATGATCTAGAACAAATTCAAGTGATCTTGACAAAAAACCCCAAGCACATATCTAATGTCTACAGTGCTGATCTCCCAGTAGAAATGGAGAAAATAATTTACGTAGCATTTAGAAATTGATTGACTTTTTTCAACCTCTTAGTTTTGAGGATGTTTTGTATGTGCATTAAAAAGGCTTTTTCCAGACTTAGCTGTTATAGCATTTAAAACTTAACATGCATTCTTAACTCTATTAAGCCTGACAGATGAAATACGTTAATTTGTTGAATTTTTTGACAATGTGTATTTTGTTTAGTCAATAATTATATCCCTTAAAACTCATCTTTGATCACCAAAATGACGTATTTAAAAGTTTTTTCCTGTCTTAAAATATCTTGAATGTAACTCGACACCCTTGCCTCATTTAGTATGCGCGGTTCTATGAATATGCAAATGAGCCCCGCCTCCACTCACTCACTCAGATATCCACTAATTGTTGATCTGATTGGTTACAAGGTGGTTTGTGACGTCAGAAACACCACATACACACATAAACAACATTAAAAGCTGGGGTTTCACCATCACCACAGGGGGACTTTTACTATCATTTGATACATCAGGCTTTATCTGATATAGTGAGAATATGGAGCTGAGCAACAATATGCAGTTTTGTATGCATTTATTCCAATATTAGGCAGGTTCCCGATATAAATGAAGTGGTATCTGACTCTCGAAATGATCCCCATGAGGTGACATGTTGCATTCATTTCTTGTAAATCTTGAGGAAGTGTGTTAATGTTGATTTGTTTGGAGAAGCTACTATAGTTTTTGAGGAATTAAACTATAGATAAAAGAGTGTGTGTTTGCCCTTTTCCCGGGCTTCAAAGGGCCATCTCTGTGCTTTGATCAGCCGGACTCATGTTGCCTCATCCACAGACTAACTCTGCCACTAATCAATACTGGCTTTCGATTCCAGCGCACAGCGCCGCTGATGGTTTGTTTTCAGATGTAATGAAGAGTCTTAAACAGGATTGTCGGGTTACTGAGACGACCCCCGGCTGGGTGTCACGGCTCTTATGACAGAAATGATTGATCCACATCATGTCGAATGGTTTCTCTGCTTGTTAACACACAGTATCAGGTCTGAGGGCTAGTGATGCTGATGCTGATGCCGACCGGTTATTCTCCCGGCTAATCCTTGAGGAGTGAAGTGGGACACTTCAGCGGCCAATAGAATCACACATAATATAATGACTTGTTTTCAGACAGGTTTCCTGAACACTGACACACACACACACACACACACACACACACACACACACACACACACACACACACACACACACACACACACACACACACACACACTCACACACACACACTCATGCACACTCATGCATTCATTTAGTAACCAGAACCCATCCATCCGTCATTATCTCTCTCCATCCATACATCCATCATTAACTCTCTCATCCATCCATCCATCCATCATTATCTTTCTCCATCCATCCATCCATCCATCCATCCATCCATCCATCCATCCATCCATCTGTCATTATCTCTCCATCATCCATCTGTCTATCCATCATTATCTCTCTCTCATCCATCCATCCATCATAATCTCTCTCATCCATCCATCCATCATAATCTCTCTCATCCATCCATCCATCTGTCATTATCTCTCTCATCCATCCATCCATCCGTCATTATCTCTCTCATCCATCCATCCATCATTATCTCTCTCTCATCCATCCATCCATCATAATCTCTCTCATCCATCCATCCATCCATCCATCCATCCATCCATCCATCCATCCATCCATCCATCCGTCATTCTCTCATCCATCAATCCATCCATCCATCCATCACCCATCCATCCATCCATCCATCCATCCATCCATCCATCCATCCATCCATCCATCCATCATAATCTCTCTCATCCATCCATCCATCCATCCATCCGTCATTATCTCTCTCTCTCATCCATCCATCCATCCATCCATCCATCCATCCATCCATCCATCCATCCATCTATCATTATCTCTCTCATCCATCCATCCATCCATCCTTAAGTGGAGATCAAGGGTATTATATAATAAAGTAATAAATAATATAAATATAATTATATAAATATTATATATAGAAATCATTGACTTTATGTTGTTCCAAACTCATATCCTTATTTGCTGTTTGTTGCTCTTTTCAATCTTTAAAACTATTCATCCATGAGCCAAGCAGATTTAAAGGAGCTTGGTGGACAGTGTGTGTGTGTGTGTGTGTGTGTGTGTGTGTGTGTACTCTACACACTGACCCTTTCCAGAGCCCAAACCTCTTTTCTCATCTGTCTGCATGCATGAAGCATATTCCTCAAGGAATTTCCTTTCTCATCTTCCAGACGCAAGACGGGCGTTCTGAACTCCAGCTTCTGGAGCTTGTCGACTCCGATTCTTTTCTGGCCATCTGGTTATGTGTGGAGAAATAAGATTGAGGTCTATTGTCATCTCTGTTCTGCCTCTCCAGTGGCAAAACAAATTGATTGAGCCCTCGTGTGTGTGTGTGTGTGTGTGTGTGTGTGTGGACTGGTGGAAATCGCCACGCCTCACATTCTAATATCAATGAGATTTATGTGTTTAGATGCAGTTCATATGACTGACCTGTTTTCTGGGCTCGGGGATCTCAGCGTGATGTTAATGCTGTTCTCGGATCAGTTTATAGCGTTGGGTGTCAGCGGTCACCGCGGGGAGGCCGGCGTATAATCTGAGCGATTGCTCAATGAGAGAACGGTTTCCCGGCGTGAAAGTAAAGCAGTATGAGGAGTGGAGATAGTCTAAATGAGTCTCAGAGCGAGCGTGAGGGCTTGTCCAATCACACTTTGTCGTGGGATTTTTGTATAATATTTTACAATACCCAGGTTATTTATTTATTTACACTACATTCAAAGTTGGAAAGACGTCTCTTCTGCTCACCAAACAGTTTTCTGTGTGAATATACAGTAAAGTGTCATTTATCCCTTTGTTTTTTTTCCCTATTTTGATGATTAGAAAGCTCAAAAGAACAGCATTTATCTGAAATATACACTTTTGTGACATTGTAAATGTCTTTACTGTCATTTTCGATCAATTTACTGCATCCTTGCTAAAAAAAGTATTTATTTTTTTTTAAAAATTGACCCCAAACTTTTAATAAGTGTTTGTTATTGTAATATATATATATATATATATATATATATATATATTATATATATTATAATAGACGGGTCTGAGAGTGTGTGAAGCAGATCTGTTGTATATAAGTGTGTGAAGCGGGTCTGAGAGTGCAGCATTTCTCTTGACTTATATATATATTTAAATGCGACTTTAAATGCAATTGCCCCAGAATTTGTTTCTTTGTTGCATGATTATTGTATATTTTACCATCTTTTATAAAACCCAATATTCATTCATTATCTTAAACTTTATTTTTGTATTTTGTAACATTTTGTTTTGTTTTATTGCTTGTGATAATATAGGCTGCCTATATACAGTATTTACTATTGTGAAATGAAAGACGGACAATTCTGAAATATTAATATAGCCGGTACCGATGTTGTTTTAAGAGGATCAACCTCATGTAAAATATACACACACACTAAGTTTTTATTTTAATATTATTTAAGATCATAATTAGAGAAAATTATCATTTGTTAGCAAAAAAAGTATAGAAATATTTCTATATTTGGAATACACTAAAAGTGACTGATAATTTACAGTTTTATGTTATGTTAATAATTGCTTTTATAATGTGACATGCATCTTTTATACTGAATAAAAAATCTTTAATTTAATAGAAGCTTTGAGCATTGGCTTAGATAATGTGTCGGATACAAATAAAAATAAAACAGGTGCTACTGTCTACAAGATATGAGTTTTGAGGTTAAAACAGAATAACAAATGCGTGTGAAGGGCCTGTGGACCTGCTGATGTGACTCTGATAATGGAGACAAAAGCTGATTCTTGCTCTCGATTGCCTTCAATTTCGTCTGCCTGAACAAATGAAAGGTTTAGCATTATCCAGGCAGAATTACTCTTTCCACCACAGAGATGTCACAGCGCTCACAGAATCAACGTCCTGAAATGGACCTTTCTGATTGGACGAGTTTGAACTGTGATTGTACATTTTATTGAATTCTGCAGAGAACAACAAGTGTCTGAAGTTCTCCATGGGGAAACTGACTTATAAACTGTTAAAGTCAGCCCTACTGTGAGCTATGGTTTTAAAATAATCGTTTAACAGTGGAATTCATGGTGAAAAACTACATTACCCATGATGCTGTACAGAAAATTCCACCAATCAGCACCATATCTCGATAGCTCCGCCCACTCATTAGATGATCTGCAATACCACTCCATACAGTTCTCTTTTAAGAAGATTTTTATTGTCGTTGTCGCGTTTGTCATATAGTTTCTTGTATATGTTTATGTATATGTCATATAGTTCTTGTATATGTCTTATATATGTTCTCGTAGCTGGTTGCTCTGGTTCATATCTTATAACGCTTTCACAAAGACTTTAAAAAAGTCTCCCAATGGGAGAAATAAATACTTAAATGTACATATTACCTACATGGTAGTCTGATTAACAATTTTTTTTTTATTAATAAATGCAATTATTTATTAAACATTGAGCATAGCCTCTAGTAAGTGCTCTAGTTAATCACTAAACTCACTGCCTCTGTTGACTTATTGCTTTATTTACGTCACGTGCATTGGTCATGTATCTTCTCATTTAGTTCTCATTTATTACACATGATTATTTTAGGCCTCTTTAACACTAGAGCTTTTCTTTCTGTCTGATTAAACAGCTGGAAATATATAAAAAACGCTCCACAAATCTTGTAGTAAAATACATTGCATTGATGTTTTATTTTGGTTAGATAACATTCGGATGCATTTGCAATTCTCAATTCTCTTTGATTATCTATCTAGGCTACTGTATGTAAACTGCACACCATATATGTGGTTTCTGAAACGTGTTATGATTTATTTTAACGACAAGTTTATTTTAAAGTTGTTAAAGCGTTTTGTACTTGCTGGGATTTTCTCATGTTGAGCTTTTAATTGGCCATAATTAAGGTTTGTGATGAAGGAGATCGTGCACTTGCAGGACTTTGGGTCTGTCTGTAAACGTTTGCTTGATGTTGAGCTTTTAAAAAATGATTTTCTGTATTTTTCAATTCATTAGGAGAACTGCATAATGCAGTAGACATGGTCCTGTCTTTTCTGTTTAATTGTTTTCTAATTAATGCATTTATTTAAAGAGGACTTAATATGCTTTTTCACAAAGTCTTGTTTTTTGGGCTCTTCTAGAACAGGTTTGCATGCATTATTCTCCTCATATTCTCCATTGTTGCGGCCCAGTCTGTTAGTAACGCTCTGTTTACTTCCTGTCTCTACACTCTAAAAAATGCTGGGTTGTTTTAACCCAACTTTGGGTCAAATATGGACTAACCCAGCCGTTGGGTTAAATTTTTACATTACATTTTTAACCCAACATTTCGGGTTTGTCCATATTTGACCCAAAATTGGGTTAAAACAACCCAGCATTTTTTAGAGTGTATGAAGCCCCTCCTCCTGAAAGCACACTGTGCTCTGATTGGTCCGCTGGAGCAGTGTGTTGTGATTGGTTGAGCGCTTTGAGTGTGTTTGGGAAATGTCCCGCCCCTTTCCATACCCGCCAGTTTAACACACTACTAACTAACTCAACCAGGCCCCGCCCCTTTATCATGCGCATTAATTATTATAATGAGGACTATTGAAGAAACTCGAGACTACAATGGAGGCGTTTCAGGGAGTTAATCGACACAACCTGTTCATGTAGATTGTGCATATCAATATGCAATTTTATACTGATATTTTGTGATATTTGGATCTTTTTATAAATCTGTTCACATCATGACTATTTACTTTATAACAGCATCTTGTATTTTATAGCTTAATTCAGTCCAGATTTGAATGAAAGGGCCTTTAGAGGATTTCACAGCTTTTGTTTGTGAGAAACAACTAGATGCCAATTATTATGTTTTTGCTCTAATTGTTGTACATTTGGAATTGAATATGTTTCTGTTGTCCATTATAAACACAATTTATTCTTTCCCGATAGATGGAATTATTTAAGTGTGGCTAATTTGAAATATCAATTTAGAGTTGAGCATAAAGAGATTAGCTGTTGAATTGTGTGCATGTGTTGCATGTTTGATTTCTCACAAACATGTCTGGATCGTACTTCACCCATATAATAAAAATACATAAATCATTTTATTAGCATCATTTTAAATTGCAATTCAGTTATGAAGAAAAACACACTATAAACGAGATATTGCAATGTTTGAGTCACACACTCTTCCTCAGCTGTTGCATAACTAGTGTTGCAATTTAATGATGTTTTTGCAAGCTATAGTGTGTGTGTGGGATCTTTTCCGTTCTCTTCATGATGTGTTAATGTCTTATCATTCAGGTGCGAGGAGGTTTTATTTATTAAGAAGTGCCGATGCGGTGAGAATCAGTTTGTCCACATTGAAAGCAATTCAGAACATGTTTGATTTTTAATGTGCAGTTATATCACTTATTTATTCCTGTCAAAAGATTACATTTTTAATCTGATTCAGTAATGATGTGCCGATTAAGTAATCAAATTAATCGCAAATTAACCCACATCAATTTTGGCTGAGAAATTACGGTAATTTAAAGTCATTATTGGTTTAGAGATGAGAAAAGCATTGAATAGATTATAAATCTATCTATTTAGCATATAGGGTTCTCGACTCATTTTTAAAGAACCCTTAAAGCCAAAAAGGAGAACATTTAATGAGAAATGTCTTAAATTGGTGCATAATGCTAAATATTTTCTTTATATTTACAAATAAAGTGTTTAAAACTAATGATCTCTTGATGGAAACCCTACAATGTTCAATAACCCCTTTATGCTTCTAGATTGAACCTTTTCTTCTAAAACTTAAAAAGAAACATCATTTGCAATCGCGCTGATAGTCAGAAGAAAAAAAACGTCACTCTCACTCGTTCGATATTGCGAAACTACATCATATACAATATAATTAGACAAAAACACACTTTTTCCTCTCATATCTTCAATTTTACGTTTATGTGTTTTTGTCTTAATTTTTTTATCATTTTTATTTTATTTTTGAAATATTCATTTATTGGCCATTATAGCTGCCGATACCGATAGTTTGGAAAATGCCTAAATCGGTCTGGCTCTAATTATTATTTTAATAATAATTATTATTATTTGGCTGTCCTGAATATATATATATATATATATATATATATATATATATATATATATATATATATATATATATATATATTAGGGCTGTGCAAAAGTTAATTGCGATTAATCACATCCAAAATAAAAGTCTGTGTTTACATAATATATTTGTGTGTGCTGTATATAATTATTTTGTATATATACATACACACACATGCATGTATATATTTAAGAAAATATGTTATTAATATATAAAATATTTATATTTATATAATATAGATTATGTATTTATAAATATATACAGAATTTAAGCGCAAATAATTCTTAAATATACACATGCATGCATAGGTATTTATATATACAAAATAATTATATACAGCACACACAAATATATTATGTAAACACAGACTTTTATTTTGGATGCGATTAATCGCAATTAACTTTTGCACAGCCCTAATATATATATATATATATATATAAAATCCTGTTGCTATTTTGAGACAAGCACTCATATGTACACTGACGAGAGCTTTTATCGCAGTAATGACGGTCTAATGGAAAAATTCCAGATGCATCACACTAATGAGAATATGCGCTTAATTGACATGAAAATGATGGAAAAATTCTTGATGGCCCCAAAAATAGTCTTTGTGTTATTTCTGCATTCTCTGTGGATCTGAGATGGGTGGCTGTGGGTCGGTCCCATCTGTATTCATTCCTCCTGCTTTGAGAGATGGGAGAGGAAAGATCCTTGATCTCGGGGAGTCGGCAAAGCTAATTACTCCTTAAGGGAAGCGGAAAGCGATAAATGGAAAAGCTCAATTAATGCTGGTTGTCATTACCAGTCTATTTGCTCAGGTTGAGGCGTATAAAAAGCCCTGGTAATGCGAGTGTAGATGCTCACCCACGATGACACGAGGAACGCTCATTAAACCCAACCGCTAACGCCCCAGCCTTCTGATGACGGTGACTCAAACACGTCGCATAGTTATAGTTATTCATGACACCATCAAACCATTACGGGCATCAGCGCACAAACTGGCACGGTTTGATTGTGATGTCAGATGCCACCAGTTGTTTGTCTTCTTCATAGAGATGAGTGATGTGTTCGGCGCGGAGAGGAATACTAACTAACCATACGAACACTTCCAAGAGGGTAACTGTATTGCTCAGAGACTGTTCTCTCATAACTCAGGAGATGTTGTCATAGGTTGCAATCCTTTTTAATTCCATAATTTGGAGATAAGTGAGGAATAATTGAGGATGGGTATGGGTATACTGCAGTTACCACACCTTAAATCCTTGTGCAGATTATGTGTTTCAAGACATTTTTTCAGGTTTTTGTCCTCTTAGGGGACTAAGCACTTTTTGGTCCGTTTTCTCTATTTTTTTTTCTCTATTTGGGCTTATAAACTATATGTAATGGAGATGGAACACTATTGTGTTTGGTATCTATGGATTCAGAAGACTCTAAGCTAACATAAACATGCATGTAATGTGTTTTTAAAGGAAGTATGAGTGAGAAATGTACAATAAACTAGAGAATTTCAAAAACAGAAATTCGATTTTTGTCATTCACACAAAGGCAAAGTGCAGTGACTACGCAAACAAAGAAACAGAGAAAAAGGCCTTTTATGTATATAAAACATGTTATGGGTAGATTATGTGGTAATGCATCTCCGAAACGGGACATAATTTAACCCAGATATTTTTTTCACAAGACAGAACTAGGGCTGTCAAACGATTAATCGCGATTAATCGCATCCAAAATAAAAGTTTGTGTTTACATAATATATATATGTGTGTAGTGTGTATAATTATATTATATCTATAAATACACACACATGCTTGTATATATTTAAGAAATATTTTCATGTATATAGATTTATATATAATTTATATATAAATAAAAATATTTTATACATAAACAATATTTTTTTCTTAAATATACATGCATGTGTGTGTATTTATATATATACAAAATAATTATACACACTACACCCACATGGATGCGATTAATCGCGATTAATCGTTTGACAGCCCTAGACAGAACACATGTCATAAAGCCCATTACAAGTCTTAACTCATTTTTGACCAAATGTGTTGTTACTGCGCTTTACCTTTGTAGGGCAGAATAGTGGACAGTTTTTGAACAAAAAAATATATTTGTCAAAGCCTTTGCTTGACAGACATGTGTAATTGTTAAATAAAATGTGAAAAGAACAATGAAAAATCGAACTTTATTCACAAATAGTCCCAGGCGTGTTTCTTAGATAAGTACACATTTGTAAAAGTATGTCATTTTGGGCGGTACAATCCGTCCTCAGAGGGTTAAACACTCTGGTGTGTAGGACGCATCTCATCCCACACCTGCATTGCTGATTCAACAACGTCATTTTAGAGCTTATAAAGGAGGATTGAGACATTGAAATCAGATTAATGCGGTTTAATAATGCAGTTATTAGAGAGAGAGATTTAGCGTGTGTGAATTACCTGAGTCTGCGTGTCTCTCGGTGTTCGGCAGTGTCCCTAATAGTGAATCTGTACATTCAAAACCAGCGCTGTCATTTCTTCGCTAATGAGACGTGTCTTGTAGCTTTTACGTTGCTAAACTATTTCACAGATACAATCGTCAGAGGAGCGCTGACAACACGTTCCTGTGCGAGTGTGTGTCTGAACTGTGTTTGAGCGGCAGAAAGAGAGTATGTGCTTTCTGTACGTAATAACACTTAAATTTTGTGGCAAAAACATAATAATGTGTTATTTTGATCCGATTGTTTACTATATGTATTTGCTTGGTCAGTGTCGGTGTGGGTTTTGCCTCTTTTGCTGTCCTCGGCTGTAAAGATCTTTGAAATGACTCATTTGGCGCAGTGATATGGAGCTGAAAACCTGCCTGAACTACACTCTTAGAAGAAATGGTTCTATTTAGAACCAGAAATGGTTCCATCCCCCGCTTCATATTTGGAACTCCAAAATGGTTCTATATAGAACCATTTTTTTGGTAAAAGGTTCTATTGGCCAAGTACGGAACCCCAGGGTTCTAAATAGAATTTTTATGAGTGTATAGAACCTTTTAGAGGTTCCAAATACGTAGTGTAGCGCTGATAGAACCTTTTAAGGTTCTATATAGAACCTTTTCTTCTAAGAGTGTACTTTAGCCGTGCGTTACCCTGAATATAATTGCACACCTTTATGAACCAATCAGATTCAACAGCCTTGTTTAAAGTGAAATTGAATGCATCAGGAATTGATTTGATTGTAAAAAACAAAAACGAATACGTTCCAATGAACTGGGAAAGTTCCTTCTAAGGGGATATTGTGTAAATCTTGTGAAACGTTTGTGGGTTATTGACTCATATTTCCTTCTTTTTACAGGTTTCATTTATACATGTGGTGGGACATTAAAAGGGAAAAATGGGACCATAGAAAGTCCAGGCTTTCCTCACGGATACCCCAACGGAGCGAACTGTACATGGGTTATTATAGCCGAGGAGAGGAGCAGAATTCATATAGTTTTTCAGTCCTTCGCTGTGGAGGAAGAATATGACTTTTTATCTTTATATGATGGACATCCTCATCCTGCGAACTTCAGGACAAGGTAAGAACGGGAGATTGTTAAAGCACAGCCGTGACTTTTGTGGCTCTTGTGTGCTGTTATGTACTCTGGACAACTCATTTAACATTTGGAAAATGGAGCAAAAATATTGATGACATCATTTCCTGCTCAGGGGCTTATGCAAATTGTGTCTGTGAAACGAGAATGTCCTTGCCACCTGCTGCTGACTGCAAATAGCAAATGTTGATTCATGGCTGTGACATGGACTAAAGCCGATTGGCTATAAACGGGGAACGGGGAGAATAACGAGCTCTTCCGTGTGTTTCGCCTCCACTTCCTGTCTCAATAAGAAATGTGTCCGCGTGTAAGTAAGAATAATGCATCGTCATTCTCACGAAATAAACACAGACAGTGATGGGAAGTAAAAGGGCCTTGTCTTTATTTTGAATGAGTTTTAGATTAATAAGTAGGCATTAAATATTGATAATCTATTATTATAAATGTAAAATACCTGTTTTCTATGTGAATATATAGTAAAGTGTAATTTATTCCTGTGATTTTCAGCATCATTACTCCTGTCTTCAGTGTCACATGACCCTTCAGAAATCACTCTAATATGAGGATCTGATGATCAAGAAACATTTATGATTATTATCAGTGTTGAAAAAATGATTACAAAAAAATCTAGAACTAGAAAGTTTGATGAACAGCATTTATTTCCAATGTTTTTATATAAAATGACACTTTTGCACACGTTTGCAACATTATGTCTTCACTGTCACTTTTGATCAATTATACTATACTTTAACATATCTTTTATTTTATGTCTTACCATGAATATTTGAATGGTATCCAATAATAATAATAATCATAATCATAAATATTTCTTGATCATCAGATCATCATATTAGAGTGATTTGTGAAGGATCATGTGACACTGAAGACTGTAGAAGAGTAATGATGCTGAAAATCACAGGAATAAATTACACTTTACTGTATATTCACATAGAAAACAGATATTTTACATTACAAAAATATTCCACAATTTTACTTATTTTTAATTAAATAAATGCAGCCTTGTTGAGCAGAAGAGACTTGAAAAATGTTAATGTTTCCAAACTTTTGACAGGTAATGTATATTTGTGTGTGTGTGTGTGTGTGTGTGTGTGTGTATATATATATATATATATATATTAGGGCTGTCAAACGATTAATCGCATCCAAAATAAAAGTTTGTGTTTACATAATATATGTGGGTGCACTGTGTAATTATTTTTATATATATATATAAATACACATGCATGTATATTTAAGACATTTTTTTTTAATATATATTATTATATTATGATACAGAATATACATGAAAATATTTCTTAAATATATACAAGCATGTGTGTGTATTTATATATATATAATAATTATACACCATCACATATATTGTGTAAACACAAACTTTTATTTTGGATGCGATTAATCGCTTGATAGCCCTAATATATGTATATATATATATTCAGGTCTGACGTTTTTCCATTATTAATACCCTTTGCATATATACTGAATGTACAAAAATTGGGCTTGAATTATTGATTTGGGTTTAAATGTTTTTTTTTATTCATAACGCAGTGCTTATATGTGAAATATAGATCTGATTACCATCGCCACATGCGCTCGAAACTCTTCCAAAAGTGTAAAAGCACACAGAATTAACCTACACTCACTCTCCTCTAATTAAAGGGTAAACCAATTATTGCAACAAAACTCTCCACCAGCCAGGAACAAAATCATCAGAGCGCCCGCGTCACAGCTGAAACTCGCTCGTGGCAATTACGATGATGGAAAGTATTTATTTACACCAATCTGGAATTCACCGAAAACGACGCTTCATTGGCTAAACAGATTGCAAAAATAAGCGGCATGTTGCACTAGTGACTCAGTTTTCCCTCTGTTGAAATGCCAGAGAGTTGTCAGAAAATATATATTTCAGTATATCTGTCCATTTGTGGTTTGTTTTCGGTGTCGCAGGCAGTTTAGCGGTACAGTATTGACTCTCATGCCGGAGAGTGTTTATCTGCTACATTGACTCTTCTCTAAGCTCCGCCCCCTTTGTTACAATGGCTCTATAGAAAGTGATGAATTGGACATTTTCTTTCAGTATGTTGCTTTTGTGGCATTTTATCTGTGTTTTGCTTTAGAGAAATTGTTAAATGCCCCTGATTAAAATCTGCTAAGTGTGAATGAGAACGAGGCCAACGCTTATTTGAGGACGATTGCAACTGATGATAAGTTTAGCGTGCGAGATTCGGCACATTCTGAACTCAGTTGCTGACCTACATGAAATACTTGAGCAAAAGTTTATCAACATTATGAAAAAATATTTGTTTTCAATTAAAAAGATTTATAAACAAGATGTGTCTTGTTTGCTTTGAATGAAGTTTATTTTTAGACACGTGCTCCTGTTTTAGTCTTTGTTTCATCTCGACTTTGAAAGATATTCTCAACTCTTACAAATATTTGAGGTGATTTTCCCCAAGTATCGCCTGGTCACGGAGCATTTGAA